>NW_011350132.1:0-2143 GCF_000735185.1 Notothenia coriiceps
TTGTTATACTAAATCCCTCTAAAAAGGTCAAATGTCACTTGTTTTGCACCAATCTTGATACGGGGTACTTATTATATGTTATAGTTTGGATTCCAAAAGCTTTTAGTCTACCATCCCATCATTCAAGGGTGGTTTTCGCTATAAGTAATGTTTTATTTTTGGACGGAAACTATAATTTACATTTTTTTACTATGTTCAATCTGAATTTACTGTAAAATAAAAATATCTATATTGATTCTGACTTTTCTACATCCGACTCACAGGTTCATCATTGCTTTGAGAACAAAGATTATTAATGTAACCCTTTTAGAAGGGAAGATATGGTCATTTGTTCTGGGAATGTCATTTTCGAGCCTGAGACCTGAAAAACAGGCTCAGGGGTTAACGGGTTGAAGTTGGTGTCTTTTGAGCTGAAGTTTGTGTTGGAGCTAAAGTTGTTGTTGGAGCCAAAGAGAAACAGTTCTTATTGTTGGGGGTAAAAGTGTGTGCTGTTGGAGCTAAAGAGTTAATAGTTTGTGTTATGGATGTTTAAGTTTGTGTCTTTTGAGCTGAAGTTTGTGCTGTTGGAGCTGAAGAGACAACGTTTGAATTGTTGGAGCTAAAGTTGTTGTTGGAGTTAAAGAGTTAAAAGTTTGTGTTTTTGGGGCTGAAGTTTGTGTTGTTTGAGGTACAGTAAAGACACCAAGTTTGTGCTGTTGGGGCTGAGGAGGTAAAAGTGTGTGTTGAAGTTTATGTTTTTGGAGATGAAGCCGGGAAAAGTGTGTGTTGTTGGTGGTAAAGAGAGAGTTTGCTCTGTCACTGATCAGAGGTGTGTGAGTCGGCTGCTCGGGGTTATTTCCAGCTGCAGACTCGATGCTGCCTGTTTCTGAGCTCAGAGACTCACCAGCAGCTTCCTGTTGTCTTTACACCCCGAATCCCTCTGAAAAACTCAAACCTGATCAAACCAATGATGGTGGTTGTTGTTTTAAAGGAGACATCAGATAATAAAATGGCTTACCGATCAAGAAAATGTAAATATTTCATTATCTTTCAATGCAATGCAAGGCCAGGCAAGTTTATCTATATATTTATGCTCATGCATTAATAGCATTTGCCATGTATATGAATGTTATGTTCATAAATCTTGTATGTGACGGGACTACGGATGGAAATTAGCTCAAAGCTAAAATCCGGCTTATTTACATTTGAAAGCATTATTTTGTTTAAAATGTCATTAATGTGCACTGTCCCGGTTCAAATAAACGATTACACAAAATGAAAAATTAGGGCATTGTGCTAAAGACACATTATAATAAATACATCGAACCACATTTCAAAAACAGTCATTAAAAAGCCAAGAGAATAGATATATAAATGCTAAAATTGAATAAAACAGATACAAATTACAAGAATACAAGTTAAAGAGGATTGTAAGATATGATTGGTTGTTTTATTTAATAAAAGGAAGCAGCAAACAGAAGGGTCTCAATTTAAATTAAGTGAGTTTTCGGGGTGTTTGTCCCAGATATATGGAGTATAATAAATGAATGCAGATTTTACAAGAATATTAATGTACTTTTCACCTTCAGATTTAATAATGTTTTCATTCAAAAGACTGGCTAAATGTTGAGATACTATACAGAAAACGTGTGTTGACCCTTTGAGTGCCTGCTCTTCACCCTTCATTGTCGTTAAAGCGTCACCAGGAAAAGCGCTATAAAAATGAAATGTATTATTATTATTATTATTATTAAATAATGTCGAAGACAAATCATTGTTACCATTATGACATTTAAAAAAAATTTTTTTAAACTTTAGTCTCTCTGTAACCTTTAGAGAGCTGGCGTTGGTATTTATGTCAGTTTGTGTTTTCTGTTCTCAGGTCGCATAAACTCTGAAGTTCCTTTAATGTCTAAGGGAGAAAAACAACGAGGGGGTTTGGACAAATAATAAATAATGAAGCAGACTTTATTCAACACAAGAGACAGAAAAAAAGCCACGACAAAAAAGAGAAAAACTAAAGAGTCTCCAAAACAAGATAAACAAAAACAATTTCTTAAATCTCATTATGGGAGCTCCTGTTGTCTTCGTCCCCCCCCCTTACTTTAATGTTCGTGGTCGAATTTGACCGGTCCTGTTTTAACTGCTATTACATTAACACAAC
>NW_011350133.1:0-4122 GCF_000735185.1 Notothenia coriiceps
CTGTAAATGTTCGCTCTTCTGGATATAAACCCAACAGGGAAATTCTGCTTTGAAATGATCTTCCTGATTTGGACCTTGTACCTCTTCCAAGAACACCTTCATCTTTCTGTACGGCCGAATACAGAGAACAACGTTCCCCTTGATTCTGTGCATTTTGTGCATCTGGTATTGTTTTCCTCTCTGTGTCTTGTCTGGTCCTACTTCCTGTGTCTGATTGTCTGATTGTGTTCACCTGTTGCTCTTGTGTTTCTGCCTCCCCTGCCCAGCTGTGTCTTGTCCTGTGATTACCCTTCTGTGTATTTAGGGTGCGTTTCACTTCAGTTAAATGAATTCCGTGCGTTCCGTTGTTTCCCTGCGTCTAGTCCCTCCCACCAAGGAAGCAAGGAGAGACGCAAGGAAACCAGGAGAAGCAGGGAAATTAGTTTTAAGAGCAATGGGACGTCGTTTCCTCCGGAGCGTCACGTGAAGCGACGTCCGTTTGTGATGACGCCGCACAGCTGATCGTCTGACAGCAGCCAGATCAGTGCATGCGCTGCCTCGTCCAATCAGTGAGCGATACACAGTAAGGGGGCGGGGCGAGCATCTGAGGATTTCACCGGAAAATACCAAAAATAAGGCCACAGGGACGCTACTCAAGATGGCGCAGACAAATCAACTTCCGGTGATAGCGAGACCGAGGTGCGAGGAAATAAAAAATAACCGAAGTGAGACGCACCCCCACACAGTTTCCAGTCTCCTTAAATACAGCATGAAATAGACGCTAAAGCAGGGCATGCTTAACGGCATGGCAACCTTGTAATTGACAAGCTTTATGAAAGGGTCAAAGGTATTACAGAGGAATTTTCCGGTGTCAAATAAAAACCCAAATGACTGTATTAACGACTCACCAGTTGCACTCAATGTATATGTGTAACAGTTTATAACTTCCCAAACAATAACTCTTGGGGATTACGATAAACAAGTACTTTTACTTTGAGTTTTTAAGATTATTTATTTTGATGATAATCATTTATTAAATGTATATAGCGCCTTTCAAGAGACCCAAGGCCGCTTTACACGGTGAACAAACAAACAAACAAAAGGGGCAAAATAATAAACAAAAAACAACAATAACAAACAATTAAATAAATAGCTGTAGTGGAAGCAGGCGGACTGTGATGGGTTTGAGTATTTTTACAAATAAGTATTGCTAATTTTATTTAAGTATAAAATCTGAGTACTTCTTCCACCACTGCTCAACACATGCACACAGTACACCACCACATGTGTGATTTCCATGCTCTTGGGGCCGTGCTTTCAAGCCTCAGTGGCTTTAATTGAGTCCAATCATGGAAGGAGAGCCCCACTTCGACATGAATCAGTCCATGACATTGTGGAAAGTGTGTTGGTTGGCTGAATAGACGGCTGTTTTCAGGGACACCGGGGGGGTTGTAACGGGCTCAGAGCGCTCGCTGTCCGTCTAGACGGCTGGTTGGGAAACACATGACCCAGTCAGAGTCTGCCGGGTCGCCTCAGCGCTGATCTGTGCTCCAGATTCACATGTGGAGCCATTTGTCAACTTGAGTGAGATCCATTTGGAAAAGAGGAAACATTTTCCGCAGAGTGCTCGAGCAACCAATGGCATTCATACAAAAGGAGGTCAAAGAAATTACTAAAAAACATGTTGCTGTTGTTTTTACAACTAGGGACTTATTGGTAATGATTTGACTTTAATTTGTTCTACTTCTCATCCAATTACAATCATAGCCCTTCAAACTCAATTATCTTAAGTGCTTATTTGAGTAAACACAGTCAACATGAGCTCCGTAAAAGTCATCCACAATAAAATCACATCTACAACAGAGACAGTTATTCCGAACGTTTTTTTAACTCACTTGTTTTTCTTATAAGAGATATTTGACATGATACAAAATCCCACCTGGGGGGCTATTCCTTGTTGTCAGCCAGTTGCCAGAGCCACTCTCAATATGTCATTTCCTTGATTCAATGTTGGTATCCATGCTGAGAGAAAGGTGCACATTCATCTGGCTTTTTCTGATCAATATTGAATATATGAGCCAAAAACTTGACGTTGCTTGGTAAAAAAAATGTTCTGCTCATATAGGTTTTCTGTCAAGAGACTTTATTTGACTTTGAGAGAACAGGCGCACTTCCCCTTTAAAACATCTTTGTGGATATTTCTGTACTTACTCCTTCTGTATTGTAAGTAAGTTTCAAAAAGGGGAATGTTTACTTATAAATCAACTGTATTAACGTTATGTACGTTTTCATTTTGACTCTTGAGTACATGTGATTTGTGTCTTCTGCCAAAGTACAGTTGAGTACCATCTAACTTGTTGAGTTGATGCCACAGAAAGTTAAAGATTTAGGTTTTGTACTACGAAGGTTTACTTTCTCATTAATTATTTGCGAAGGACCCTAAGTGATAAAACTAATAAAGCTGTTTATGTTTCTTCTTGTTTTGCCGCTCTGAATACATTTAGTTTATCTGGAAAATCAACCTTGGCATGCTAGTTAATTCTTCCTAACCTAACTATAAACCATCCGGAAGTACAACATCAGTAATGTTTTATCAAAACTGATGTCATAATGATGAAACTACTAAAAAAGCCCCCCGAAAAACGACATGAGAGTGAAATAAATGGTAGTATGGTATAGGGTTAAGAGATGTTTAAAATAAGCACTGGTAACCATACTTGTCAACCCTCCCGATTTTCGCGGGAGACTCCCGATTTCATTGCCCTCTCCCGGTTTCCTCCCGGGGTCATATTTCCCCCGCATTTCTCCCGATTTCTGACAAAATCAGATTTACTCAGGACTGTTTCCACTCGGACTTTAATACAGCTACACCATTGTTTGGTTTCCATGGTAACACGTCCCTTTAGTAGCGCGCGCAACTCAAAGTCTGAGAGGGTGAGGAAGATAGTCACAGAAAACAGAACAAGAATCGACAACTACTCTACTCTCTGCTCACTCCTTTCCTGCCCACACATATGCTCCATCAAGGATGGTGCTACAGGCCGCAAGGCATTGCACTTAGAACTACAATATAAGCATGTTCATGTTAATCTAACAGCTCCGGCGATCCACTAGCATAGGGTGACCAGACGTCCCCGTTTTCCGGGGACAGTCCCCGTTTGTATTGGCCTGTCCCGGGTTGAAACTGTCCCCGGAAATGTCCCCGTTTTTTAATATACGTTAAAAACACATAGCAAGGTGAAATAAAACGTTTCATGTCAGAAAACACTGGGTTAACAGACTGTGGTCAAGCCAGCCCCCACTTCGGAAAACACAGTCAAAAGCACGTTGTATTGCGGTGCGCGAATAGCCTATGGATTACGGTAGAGGCCTGTAAAAACTGCCTTCAAAATAAAAGCGTTTACTCGGTCAATAAGAAATATACCTAAAAAACACACCAAACATATTCATATATACTGGAGCTTAAATTAAGAAATATTTACTATATAATGTGATCAATAATAATTTAAAATAAACTACGTATAACTACCACATTATAACTGAGTGAATGTAAAATGTAAGTATACAGTTATGAAGACATATCTGACATTTCTACTGGGTGACTAATTTTAATTGATGTTGACACCATCTCACAACACTCCTAAAATAACATTACTTTCTGAAGCACAATTTAAAATGTATGCTGTTTAAAATCTCAAATTAGATCTATTGTCCATCTATATTTTGATTATTATTTAATGGAAACCGTCCATAATCAAAGAGTCATTCGAAGTCAATCAAATACTTGTTTCACTTCAGGGTGATAGCAGGAGACCCTATCTAGTCAATCAGAGAAAATCAGGACAATCTGATATAGAATTTCAAAATAAAATACTTTTGAAATCTCATATATGGGCTATCGTCCTTCCGTTTTTATACAAGAATAAATAAAAAAACTGTCAAATTATCAAAGACGTATTTCACTCCAGGGTGATAGGACACCCCATCTAGTCACTCAGAGAGAATCAGGACAATCTGATGTAGAGTTTCAAAATAAAATACCTTTGAAGTCTCATATATGAGCTATCATCCCTCTGTTTTCAGATAAGAATAAAACAAAAACTATCCAGTATCAAAGACTTATTTCACTTCAGGGTGATAGCA
>NW_011350134.1:0-465 GCF_000735185.1 Notothenia coriiceps
ACATTCAAAATGCAGCATATTTTCCCCCAAGTGTCCATCTTGTCTGTCAAAATGCATCTTACGTTTCTAACTTGCAATATCATTATTTCCGCTCTCTTCACTCCAGAAGAGCGATCTCCCTGTGTCTCTCTGTGTGCGGGGGGCGGGGCCTAACAGACATGCTGCAGCGGACACAGAGATCTGCCGGGGACGGAGCGTTCAGAGAGTAAAGATACACATTTTGACTAAAAGTTGACTAAAATGTAATTTTCATCGACTAAAAGTTGACTAAAACGTTTTGAGTTTTCGTCGACTAAAACTAGACTAACACTACGAAGGATAGGAATGACTAAAATGTGACTAAAACTAATAACCATTTTCGTCTAAAGACTAAGACTAAATCAAAAACAGCTGCCAAAATGAACACTGCGACAGGGAGGAAGACAAGACACAGGGAGAACAGAATAGCAAAATAACACCATAGAA
>NW_011350134.1:510-7573 GCF_000735185.1 Notothenia coriiceps
TTGACCTGTATTTTGTTCCTAGGCACTGTTTTCGTCTCTTTCTAACTCGTGTCACGAGGGACGAAGAGAGCGAGAACAACACATACTTAAGTCAAGTGGATTTGATCTTAATAGTATAAAACTTTATTCTAGACTCCTAAAGGAATTAATGGAACTGAGACCACGAAAGGACACATTGGCGTTAGACGTACACGAAACTGCGTGTCGTTGTCTTACTGTCGATTCCGACCTGATAGGTCACAACGAAATAACTGAAGTAAATTAATTAAATAGTTTACACCCTTGACGCAACAACCTACCTACTTCGATTGCGGTGAAGGAGATCAGTGTAGAAATTATATCATTTATTCCATCTTTTTATTGGTGTTGTAATTTACCTGAGGTAATGTTAATTACTTAAAAACAGAAAAAAAAATATGTCTTCACAATACTCGAATCACATGAGTTCATAAACTTTATGAAGGAAAAAATAACATATAAAAAAGTAATACGTGTTCGTCCTAACTCCAAAATTGAAATACGTGATAACCCATAAGATCACAAAGTGTTATGCTGGGGATTAAGTTTTCGACAATTACAAAACAGACATTTAAGGAAGGACGTTTATAAACCATCGATCTACAGTCTATGTAACTCATTTTTCCTGTATTACGGAGAGTTTCAGTCTGTTTTATCTTAACATATCGTTTATAAACTGATTGTCTTATGGTGTTAACCATAAGTATGTTTCATGACATATGAATTCATATGAACCAACGAAAGGTAAAAACTATTGAGGATTTGGACCATTCGAAGACTTTTGTATTTAATACTCATGACGCACCGGACGATTAGAATCATCATTTCAGTTTCCGTACAGCTGGGAATCCGGTCTTTTATTAACATGCACGATGCGGGTGGGTACCGCGACGCACGGGGACTATGACAATTATTATGAGGCTTCAGCGAAATTTCGCAGTCTTGTCACAAAGACTTGACGCAATACGACGACAAGTGTTGCCGGCGTTACCGTTTATAAGGAATGGGGATTGGCGACATCAAAGGTGCGCACCGGACAGTCAACACAAATGAGGGACAGAAGTTTGTCCTGCGCGACCTCTCCCCCGCCACGAATATAGGTTACATTTATGACACCAACTCTTGGTGAGCTGTTTTTTATTGGTTAAAATGGCAACTAAATTAACATTAAGTGCAAGTTTTACTACGGCTTCATTGTTTATTGACTATTGCCATCATTTTGGCTACGACAGATCAGTCTAACTGTCTTTCATTAACGTGAAGTAATAACAGAACCAACTAAGACAACGAATATTAAAATAAAAATAGTTATTCCATTAAATATATCAAAAAAGAAACTTTGTCTACAAGTCTACAATTTCAGCAAACTAACGTGAGTTCAGATTTCAAATGTAAATTACCAACCCTTGCTGAAAAGGAGTAACTACAAAAACACAAAATGACTCATTACAAAATGAGGAGGAAAAGTACAAATAACTACAAATGTAGTGACGATCACGATGGATTTTGTCTTTCACGTAAAATATGACTCTTTTGACACGGAACTTATAAAACTAAAATAAATCGTCTCTCACGTGAAATGAACCACTTCTTTGGTCACAATTACAAACAACACATCCCACATCCGGGATTGGATGGAACTTGTGACTCCTTCGGTATAGTTTTAAGGGCCAACTTAACAAGGTAAGTTCCCTAGTAACGTCTATAATTTTGGTCTAACTTTTACAATAAACCAGAACAATGCTGTCTTTTCATGGTGTTATTTTGCTATTCTGTTCTCCCTGTGTCTTGTCTTCCTCCCTGTCGCAGTGTTCATTTTGGCAGCTGTTTTTGATTTAGTCTTAGTCTTTAGACGAAAATGGTTATTAGTTTTAGTCACATTTTAGTCATTCCTATCCTTCGTAGTGTTAGTCTAGTTTTAGTCGACGAAAACTCAAAACGTTTTAGTCAACTTTTAGTCGATGAAAAATTACATTTTAGTCAACTTTTAGTCAAAATGTGTCTCTTTACTCTCTGAACGCTCCGTCCCCGGCAGATCTCTGTGTCCGCTGCAGCATGTCTGTTAGGCCCCGCCCCCCGCACACAGAGAGACACAGGGAGATCGCTCTTCTGGAGTGAAGAGAGCGGAAATAATGATATTGCAAGTTAGAAACGTAAGATGCATTTTGACAGACAAGATGGACACTTGGGGGAAAATATGCTGCATTTTGAATGTCCGATAGTCCACCATTAACACCTTAGTCCCTTCTCGTCTCGTCAACGAAAACTAAATATACATTTCGTCATAGTTTTCGTTATCAAGAATCTATTTTTAGCTCGTCATCGTCTCGTCTTAGTCATGTAAAAAAGGTTGTTGACGAACATTTTTCGTCATAGTTTTCGTTGACGAAATTAACACTGCCCTGTCGTTAGTTTCCCTGGTGTGTCTGATTGTCTGATTGTGTTCACATGTTGCCCTTGTGTTTCTCCTTCCCTGCCCGGCTGTTTCTCGTCTGGTGATTACCCCTCCCTGTATTTAGTCTTGTCTCTTCCTGTGTTCGGTGTTGGTTCATTATTTGTCGTTCATGTCTCCCTTCATGTTGGTCACAGTCACCTTTTGTTTGGATGCTACCTCAAGCCTCGTACCTGTTAATGGATTCTTGTTTTTTCAGCTTTTGTAAATAAAGCTCGCCTTTTGTTTCATTTTGAAACCTGCTTCCCTCCTCAATCTGCATTTGGGTCCTATTTTTCCCCAACCCTAACAACTTTGCATTTGGACTCAAATTCAAGAACACTTTTTTGGACAGAAGGAGCAGAGGGCAGATACCGGCTGGAGGTACAAAGAAGCTGTTGAGGCCTCACAACTATGAAACCGTAGAGAGTAGCAACTTATTTTAAATAAAAAAACCTAAAGTGGATTTCTGGAAGTTGGTAAAACAAAACAAATGTCTAGGAATGAAGACTAATGAGAGCCTGGGGCAATTCACAAGCTGGATATGCAGCTTAGTCAGAAAGTAGAAATAAAAAAACAGGAAAGAAATTTAGTTTTCTGTGAAGGATGTAAGCAACTTTAAAATGTACTTTGATATGTAGTATTGATTCAGGCTTTTTTGTATCTCATAGGAGGGTTGTCTAAGTAATACTTGTATAAATAGATTTAGAAGTGAGTGTGGTGTGTTTCTTTACATTATAATACTGAGTATCCTAGTAGGTAAGAAGCCTTGCAATACAGCATTTGAAAGATATCATTGGAAAAGGTAAGAGACAAGTGTACGACTAACACTTGTCTGATTGACGAGCATCCTACAGGTGGATAAATCCGATGGTCTCTGTGGTTTCTTTAAGTGAAAGTGTGTTTAAAGTTAAGGCACTAACTGTGTTAACTGGTTATAAATACACTCACACAAACGTGCTCTTTGAGAGGAAAGTCAGCTGCTTTTGAGTCATAGACTGTCCCAGCTGTTGCTGTCAAAGCACAGCCTGGATCTTATTACATTCAACCCTTGAATTGAAAGTGAAAGAGACATCTCACATGTTGAATACAAGTTTTTGTGAGAAGCGCAGTGGACCAACAGAGCCTACAAACACAGAGCAAGAGAAGAACAGTGGAACTTTTATTTTCCTCAACCATGTATTTGGACTCAAATTTGAGAATGGAAGTTTTATCTTCAATCCTTGGACAGATAGTTAAACCCTATGACACCGAAACATGGAAGCCAACGCACAATATTCTGTCTGTTGATGAGTTTCACCTCTATCAACTCTTCGGGAATCTACAGGCTCATGTCGGATGTTATCTGGAGGAATTTTTCATCGATGAGAAAGAGTTTTTTGACCCTAAGTATGACTACGACTTCACTGATCTCTCTGACTCGGCTGAGTGCATGAGAGGTGACGAGCCTTATGAGCGCCCCAAAGGTTGGTACCGCATGGCGTTAAAGGTCAAAGGCAAATATCCAGATGGAGACGCCTGGTTGGGCACAAAAGGATGGAGGAGTCACTCTGTAGCTGGAGAGTGGCCTGTCTCCTACCATGGGACAAGCTTAGATGGAGCCAGAGGCATCATCAAGAGTCACTACAAACCAGGAGCAAGGGAGAAATATGGAAGAGGAATCTACTCAACACCAGACATACGTGTTGCCAAGAAAGATAGTTATGCCAAAATCTTCACATCGAACACGACGGGAAAAAGCTACAAAGTGATTCTGCAAAATCGAATCAATCCTGAATTGAGACTCATCTGCAAAGAACCTAGATACTGGGTTATTCGTTTTATGGAAGGACTGCCTGCCAGTACGGAGAAACAGTTAGTAGAGAGAGCTATTCGACCTTACGGCATTTTGATCAGGGAAATAAAAAATGTGTATTGAACAATAACTGGAGAAATAAGCCATACTTCACCCCGGATATGTTGTTCCAAACCAGAACCAAAAAAGAACTGAACAAGCTGAGAAAATTTGATTTAAATTCACTATATTTGTTATGTTTGTATATTTCATTTTGGTAGAATGTATGCTTTATGATTTTATCAAGCAATATATAACCTGATGATCTGATTTGTTTTTATTTTACAGTAAACTAAGAGCATTTAAAATACATTTCTGTTTGGTTTCTTTTTGTCGGTATGGATGTATAACTATTTATACATTTATGTGAAATCCCTGCAGCATACATATTCTGACAGCTTCTTTGTCCCGAACAAAAGGGTGTATATTACCTGATTGTGCAGCACAGAGTAGAGGTTATACAATCGTTTTTACATAAGGAGGCCAGCCAAAAATATTTTTTTTAAAAGGGTTAAAGCTCAGAGTTAAAAGGATGATGATGATAATGGGACGATGATAGCTCTGATGAAGATAGCAAAGATGATTTGGGTTTAAAAGACTTGGCTCTGCTTAGAAGATAATGTGTTTGCATAGAGTCGGAGCAAGTCTCTTATTGTCAGGTGCTTTATTCAAAGTGTATGTTTCCTTTCTTCACTTGTGTCCTCCTCACTTAGGAGGTAGGTTTTGCCTATAATGTTAATTTGTGAACAAATAAGTAAAGCTGCGTCCCTCAGTTTAAAGGGATTGTTTTGGATTTCCACTCATATGATTTGTGTCTTTTCTGTTTAAATAAATGCATTACTTTGACAAAAGGTTTCTTAAGAGATTCTGTTGAATTTACGTTTTTTTTATTTAAAGGTCTATCATGGTGAGACTGAAAGGTCAGTATTGTGGGCGTGTTATAAAAGGCAATGTGTGTGTGTGTGTGTGTGTGTGTGTGTGTGTGTAGTACATGTGTGTGTGCAGTACGTGTGTGTGTTTAATTTAAATGAGGCAGGTCAAATCAAATGCTTGGAATGGGCTTGGCTTGTACGAACATAAGATTTCCAATTATCTTGTCTGTTTTAGAACTCAGCTTGTTATTTGATTTTATCTATTGTCGAAACAAAAATAAATATTCGAGAACAATTGAGAAAATATTCTTTTAATGCAACTAACATTTTTAAAATCACTCTTTCACTCAAGTGGTTTAATGAGAATTGCAAATCAATGTACTAATCTATGAATCAATGTGTGCCAGATATATACATATTCCCAGTGACACAGTGATTCTCATTACAGCCTATCGTATCAGCTCCTGCGCAATGCACATTGCCAAGTCACCATTAATCTATTCTACATGGTGAAGTTACGTGTGCCACCATCACCAAATGTATTGAGATATGAGCAAAGTAAAAACAGAAATAAAAACAAAAGGTGGCGGTTCTTACCATGTGGACAAAACAGGATGGAGCCAGAGGCATCATCAGAGTCTCTAGACTGACAGAAACAAGAAGGTGTGTATAAGAAACACTGAGATAGAGAAAAAAGCTGCACGGTACTGTTTTTTTTCTGACATTATTACAAGTGTATTATACGTTTGTATTTCTATATCCAACACTCAATGGTATTATTATTTGTTATGTTTGTCATGTACAAAAAAACTATTATGGTTCTACTTTTATAACTGTATTCACAATTTGTTACAAAACATATATATATATATATCATGATATACTAAAACTACCTATGTTAGAAAATCGTTGTTCTGTTATGTTATCCATGGGGGTTTTTGTTGTCTGTTCTACTTGTTGTTGCTCCTTTACCCCTCACTACTCTGTCTCTCCGTCTCTGGCAGGGCTGGTGTGTGACCAGGGGGTGTGGCTGGTATACTCCTGGCTGCAGGATGAAGCACACCTGTCCCGCTCACAATGATCAACCTGCATCTTTAAGAGCCCTGGCTCTCACCTCACTTCTCTGCCAAAGAGAATTACATGCTGTTCCATGGTCCGCGTAGGTGCCTTCCTGCAGCCTGTGAGTCTGTTTTGTTCACTTCACAGTTTTTGAGTAGCTTTTCGAGTTTTTTGTCGGGGAACGTTTTCCCTCGCGCTTTGTTTTTGGACTTACTCAGACAGGCCAGCAGCTCCCTGTCGTCAGTACCTGCCTCTGGCTACGCTTCTTTATTAAACACATGTAACTTTATTTTTGTCATTTTCAAGTGTATGTCTATCAGTCGGGTGTTTTAGTAACGCGATCAAATGTCCAGACCCTTAGTTAATGTCTGGTTCAGCTCATACTCCGTTTTAATTGTGTTTTGATCATGATCTTGCAACAAAAGAAACTATGTGGACGTGCTAACAAATGTTCGTTTTATGTTCTCGCTGAGGGCTTACGAGTGCTCTCGAGATCTCCCCGAGGGTTGAGCTTTTCGAGCCCCTATCTCCTGAGCCCCTTCTCCCATGTAACTTCGAAAACTCCATTTATTGATTATTTTAGACCTTATAATGACCGTTATTCTCATTTTTTTCTTTCACGGGTGCAGGACGTATAGGCATGGAAATCCTATGAGCTCTCCCAAATTCAGCCCGGAATCTCCGCGTAAGTATTTGAGCCGGATACAGCCTCCTATAGTTAGAAAATGTTGTCTGTTATGTTATGCATGGGGTTTTAGATTGCTGCATAGTTAGTTTACTCAGTCTCTGTTTGCTCTTTTCCGACTTCTATCGATTCTCTGGTCTCTCGTAGTGCTGCCGAGGGCTGGT
>NW_011350134.1:7618-8437 GCF_000735185.1 Notothenia coriiceps
ATGGTGTTATTTTGCTATTCTGTTCTCCCTGTGTCTTGTCTTCCTCCCTGTCGCAGTGTTCATTTTGGCAGCTGTTTTTGATTTAGTCTTAGTCTTTAGACGAAAATGGTTATTAGTTTTAGTCACATTTTAGTCATTCCTATCCTTCCTAGTGTTAGTCTAGTTTTAGTCGACGAAAACTCAAAACGTTTTAGTCAACTTTTAGTCGATGAAAAATTACATTTTAGTCAACTTTTAGTCAAAATGTGTCTCTTTACTCTCTGAACGTCCCCGGCAGATCTCTGTGTCCGCTGCAGCATGTCTGTTAGGCCCCGCCCCCCGCACACAGAGAGACACAGGGAGATCGCTCTTCTGGAGTGAAGAGAGCGGAAATAATGATATTGCAAGTTAGAAACGTAAGATGCATTTTGACAGACAAGATGGACACTTGGGGGAAAATATGCTGCATTTTGAATGTCCGATAGTCCACCATTAACACCTTAGTCCCTTCTCGTCTCGTCAACGAAAACTAAATATACATTTCGTCATAGTTTTCGTTATCAAGAATCTATTTTTAGCTCGTCATCGTCTCGTCTTAGTCATGTAAAAAAGGTTGTTGACGAACATTTTTCGTCATAGTTTTCGTTGACGAAATTTAACACTGCCCTGTCGTTAGTTTCCCTGGTGTGTCTGATTGTCTGATTGTGTTCACATGTTGCCCTTGTGTTTCTCCTTCCCTGCCCCGGCTGTTTCTCGTCTGGTGATTACCCCTCCCTGTATTTAGTCTTGTCTCTTCCTGTGTTCGGTGTTGGTTCATTATTTGTCGTTTCATGTCTCCCT
>NW_011350135.1:0-3103 GCF_000735185.1 Notothenia coriiceps
GACCCGAAGTGAATCCAACCAGTAAGAACACCTAGGGGAGTGAGCAGCCGACACAACTCCTCCCCACGGACTCTCTGATTCGCTTAGGAGTGAAATCGACCAATTAGAGACTTTGGGGGTGGGGAGGGGGGCAGAGCAACTCTGCCCCCAAATAGGTCTATGTATACTGATGTTTTTCATGCACGATGCCCCCTGTTTCTGACTGGCTGGTCCCGATATCTGTATCGCACGGCAGTAGAGCGGGGAGCCCGGAGTGCTCTGTTACAGGACACTCTGTATTTGTATTGTTGTTTTTTACCATTAAAATCAGATTATTGTTATAACTTTTGTTCCGGTGTTTTGAACTCCTTCTTTTATTAATCTGACAGGGCTCATCTAACGGACGGCGCGGAGCGGAGGTGGGCTTTAAGCCACCACCACTGTGTTTGCTCCTACAATAGCCACAGAAGTCGTATCACAGTTTAATCTGAGCGGATCACAGTTTACCACAGCTCTCCACGCTGCGTTGGAGGAGATGGGTGTAAACAAACTCAGACAGACTGTATGTTTCACTAACAGACTGTATGAAAGTATAAACGGGTCTCGAATCAACTTGACATCATATTAATAACGATATATGATACAAATATAAGACTGACAACAAGAACAAGCCACATAATTCGTATCACAAGTTATCCTGGGCGGAGCTGAAGACTTCTCCACGCTGCTTTCAAACTGTGAGTAAACAACGTGTGCTTCACTTGGAGGCTGTCTGAAGGTATACACAGGTTTCAGATGGACTTGGTATCACATTAACAACGATATTCAGAAATAAGTCTGGCAAAAATAAATGGTTTAAATGATTTATTCAAGCTTGCAATGTTTTGAACACATCCCCAGTCATGTGTCTTTTTGTAGTCCTCGCTGTACGCGTCCGGATATCGGCATCGCAACCACAACCTCACACACTGGTACTGAATGTGCATCAAAGTGTTCCTATCCAGCCACATATACCAAAAGATGAATGTAAACGACAGAAGAAGCGATCAAAATGTGTATTTCCTGTTTATTCGACAAAGGCCACGCCCCTGATACATCTGCCTATACCGTTATAGAATATCACCAGTTGTTCGTCCCACATTAACATCGGGACCCGGACACGGGTGGATATCTCCCGAGAGGAGAGCAAGAGACACAGCAGAGCCAATAGCCCAATATTCTCCTTTTTTGTCCCTTTTTTGTGTTAGAGAGAGTCTGCCAGGGGTGCCAGATGAATGTACTGTAGATTACATGCCGACCATGGCCAAAGTGCTTGATATTCAGCCATGTTGCCGGTGCAAACAGTGATGCCTCCTGAGCGCATCTTAAGTGCATTTCAAACTTCTACTTTTACTTATTTAAAGAACCTGTAGTCAATACTTCAACTTCTACCAGGCTTCATTTATAT
Source organism: Notothenia coriiceps (assembly GCF_000735185.1). NCBI lineage: Eukaryota > Metazoa > Chordata > Actinopteri > Perciformes > Nototheniidae > Notothenia > Notothenia coriiceps. Next base: position 1,427 of record NW_011350135.1, read on the forward strand.
TTATATTTGAGTGAAGGATCTGTGTTATTTGGCCATGTCTGCCTGTGATACACACTATTCAACACATTGAAACTGATGCTGCTGCTGCTGTTTCATTTTCTGCTACTTCCCGTTCTCACCATCTCCTTCACTCAGCCTTCACCTACTTCAGTTTTAGTCTCACCTCAAACCACCTGCTGCTCAGTGAAGTCTCAGACACTAAAGGCTATGTACTGTGTGCAACCTGTTATATCACAGACATAGGAAATAGTTTAATAAACAGAAAAGGAAACCTACATCACTGTGTGTTCAATCACAGCTGCTGTGGATTGTTTGTGAATGTGTTTATTTAATCACTGAGCTTATTCTGATTGTTTATGTGAAAGGAAACGTAAGACATATATTTTCTTGAATCAGATGTGTCCCTATTAGTCGTAAAAGGAACATTTATATTAAAAATACATGTCTGTGTGACACGTGCATAGGTTAGGAAAGCTTACATTCTTTCGAAACAATCAATTGAATTTTGTAATTAGGAATAACAAATGTTTGTTTAACGAATCTAAACTTATTTTTATAATTCAATTTTTATGAGATTTATTTCACTATTCCTGTGGTCTGTTAGTGTTCTCTGTTTCTGTGTCGTGTCGGTATGTTCTGTGCACACTGAAACACCGAAACACACACCCACAGTATTTACAGCAGCTGTGTGCTGAGCCTTTTATTCCAGAAATCATTTAAGAACACTTGTCAAAGTGCCATTTGTCATTTAAACACTCAATACACTGCATTCAAATACATTTGAAAATCAAATGTTTATTATATGAGCATACTTAAACACATTTGAAGTATTTCAATTATAGTTATTTTGTTGACTTTTCATTAACATGTTTTTAAATATTATACAATAGGGGAGAGTGGGGTAAGTTGAGCCATTTTTTTGTTATGCTGTCCTCTAAGCAAGGAGAAATGACACAATAAAAATGAAAACACACACCTATAATTCAGGATGTCTCCTATCAATGGCAATGATAATGATTCCTATTTGATCAAGGGCAGTGAAAATATTACTTCTTAAAAAACTTGCCCCGGGTTAGGGGTAAGTTGATCCAGGTCAGGGGGTAAATTGAACCACTGTTCAAACCTGGGCACATCTGTTCAAACCTGGGCATATCTACAACAAATCTTAAAGGTAACTATAAAAAATAAATAACAAACCAAATTCAAATTTAGTTTTTCAAATATTTTTAATATACATTTACACATGATTGATTTTTATGATGTTAAAAGGAAAAGTAATCATACAAATTGTCACAGTTTTGGATTTATGTTTTCCTCCTTGTGTCCTTTCTGGTCCCTCTCCCTGTGTTTTTCCTCCCTGTCGTTAGTTTCCCTGGTGTGTCTAATTGTCTCAGTGTGTTCACCTGTTGCCCTTGTGTTTCTCCTCCCCTGCCCAGCTGTGTCTTGTCCTGTGATTACCCTTCTGTGTATTTAGTCTTCAGTCAATCAATCAATCAATCAATCAATCAATCAATCAATCAATGTTTATTTATATAGCCAAATATCACAAATGTTACATTTGTCTCAGTGGACTTCACAGTTTGTACAGAATATCAGTATGACAATACGACACCCTCTGTCCTTAGACCCTCACATCGTACAAGGAAAAACTTCCGGAGAAAACCCACAGTTTAAAGG
>NW_011350136.1:0-2994 GCF_000735185.1 Notothenia coriiceps
AACGCGGAGTGTTGCGTTCATGGTCTGTACTAGTGTAGGAATTTGGCTACGGGAGGCTCGGCCACTCGGGAGTTGGTTCTGGGCCGCATCTGGCCCGCGGGCCGCCATTTGAATAGGCCTGCTCTCGAGACAAACCAGGGGACTTTATTTGTATTTTTAATCTGTGTCTGTCCATTTGGTGTAGTATTTTATCCAATATTACATTTGGTTTATATATTAGTCACTTTCTTATGAAAGGCCAGGTTTTAGGCTTGATTTGAACATTCAATCCTGGAAATAATTTTTCTTTAATCCTGACCTGACTAGAGTAGATAGTAAGTAAGTAAATCTGTATAGGAAGACGAGTTAAGGGATAGAGGAGAAAAGGTTATGTATAATTACAGAGCCTGTCCATTTATAAATTGAGGAAATCGATGTTAGTCTGTTAACCAAAGTGCAGCCATTTATCTATCTATCAACTATCTACTATCTGTTATTAAAGATCAGAGGAAAAGAACAGAATGAGAGGGGTAAATCCAGAATAAAAATAAAGAAGCAAAGAGATTGTAGAGCAGTGAGAAGGAAAAAAGCTTGGTGTGTCAATTCATTACATTGCCAGTATTTTTTGTTGTTGTGAAAAAAAGATCGCCCCTCTGATTTTTTAACAGCCCCCTCAGTCATTTCATCCTGGAGCCGGGCCTGTACCGCAGTCTCTTCTCCTAAGTCCTTTTGAATTCTCCTATCCACTATCCCTTAACGTTTCACTCAGAGGTCAAGGAACAGACGATAGGGTTAGACGTTAGGAGCTGATTTTTGGATTATCCGACCGCAACCTAAATGTCACAAATTGACAGACCTTTTTGGCAGCAGCGCTGCTAGTGCAAGATGATGAAGAGGATGATGACGGTCTGAGTTTGTTCAGATATACAGCCAGCCTCCTGCGTTCATGATGAGGGACAGAGAGTTGAGCTGGAGGAAGAACCAGCTCAACTCTAGAGAGCAGACACGTATATTCAACCGAGTGTTTCCAGTTGGTGTGTGTTGCTCATGAAAGCAATACAACAAATAAAACAATTGTATATGAGAGTAGGTGTAATATCTAATATTACAAAAAAATGATAGATCAAATAAAAGTGTATTACTTGTCAACATGTATTAATTCAAGTAGTATAGTATTATAAAAATACTTTTTGACAGTTCACTAGCGCACACCCCACCCCTCGTTGACATTTCATGGGGGCCGGACACCTGAAACAGAGGGGGGTGGGTGTGGGTGTGGGTGTGTGTGTGTGTGTGTGTGTGTGTGTGTGTGTGTGTGTGTGTGTGTTACCTTCACGGCTCTGCAGCAGCTCTTCAGAAACGCCTCCATGTTGTTAGCCGTTAGCTGCTAACCGTCAGCCTGGATAACGGGTCCGGTGACGGAGAAACAGAGAAACGGGTTACCGAGGGCTTCCGGTTCTACACACACTATACACACGCACACACACTCTCCCGCGCCTCGGTCACCAGACAGCCTGCAACGTGCTGCTGGGTAAAAGGTCAGGACGCCTTCAGGGTGCAGCAGAAAGGACGGAAAAACGAGCTGCGGTGATTTTGCAGAGAAATCTATGGAAGCAGATGATGGACTAAACTACACGGAGGAAGAGGAGGAAGAAGAAGAGGAGGAGGAGGAAGACGGACTAAACTACACGAAGGAGGATGATGAAGATGAGGGTTTCATGAGGGAAATAACGTTAGGGAGGGACCAGAAGAGTTCCGATTTTCAGGAGAAAGAAAAAAACACGAAAAAAATGAAAGCAGTTCTCACGGAGCCCTGATCATCTTCCGTGATACTAAAATCAAATTTTACACACAAAAAAAATTAACTTCACTGAAAATCTCAAATGTCTGACTTTCTGAAAATCTAAGAATTGTGATTTTTTTTTGGGTGAGAATTTTGACTTTTTTCTACAAAATGTTGAGATTTTTCAGAAAAACAAACATTTCGAACTTTTTTGGGAAAATCTCAGAATCCTGAAATTGTTGGAAAAAAGTTTTTACAAAAGTCTCATCATTCTGAGTTTGGGTAACTTCTAGAACAGAGTTCAGATGTCTTGGTTAATGTGTCGTTTGTAAACAGCACGTCTAAACGAGTCCCAGCAGCGTTTCTTAAAAACACATCTTTCTGGAAAGCAATAAAACATTGAAAACACTTTTCTTCACATTCGTACTAAAATGTCAGTTACTCAAGATCATCTTTATAAAACATTAAACATACAGACCAACGGTGCAGAAAACAGACGTACACGTGTATTCTTTAATTATCATTTATATATTTGATCATTTCATGTTAATTATATCATTACATCAGAAAAAATTTAAACAGATTTGCATGTGTTCAGTCTCGTTTAAATGTTCAGAAGAATACAATAATGATTTACTATTTCAGTTTATCAAATGTTTATCTTGTAGGGATACGTCAACACTCTGGGTTGTAATACACAGTGGAGCCTGAAGGGGGCACTGCAGGGAGAGGACTCAGGGTTACCTGCTAACACTGATGGGACATTTGATCAAGTTGCTGCAGACTGAATTAACTCTGGTTTAGTGTTGAATAAGGGGACATTTAACCTGAGTGTGTACACAGCGTTAAAGGGACATTTAACCTGAGTGTGTACACAGCGTTAAAGGGACATTTAACCTGAGTGTGTACACAGCGTTAAAGGGACATTTAACCTGAGTGTGTACACAGCGTTAAAGGGACATTTAACCTGGTTTACCACCAGCGTTAGGGGACATTTAACCTGAGTGTACACAGCGTTACGGGGACATTTAACCTGAGTGTGTACACAGCGTTACGGGAACATTTACCCCGAGTGAACACAGCGTTACGGGGACATTTAACCTGAGTGTACACAGCGTTACGGGGACATCTTCCACCCAGCAGACAGCAGGTAGGAGCATGGTAGTGTGTACACAGCGTTAAAGGGACATTTAACCTGAGTGTGTACACAGCGTTAAAGGGACATTTAACCT
>NW_011350137.1:0-3086 GCF_000735185.1 Notothenia coriiceps
CCGTGTCATGGCGTTTTCCACTGATCATAAATCCATTGTTGAGGTCTACTAGAATATATTTACATTGTTCGATGTTCCAAACTCACATTGGTTTCTCGAACAGCATCTCTGTATAGCATGTGTATTCATTCTCTGTCGTACACGGCACACACACATCCTGAGAAAAGATAAGGCTGTGTGTGTGTGTGTGTGTGTGTGTGTGTGTGTGTGTGTGTGTGTGTGTGTGTGTGTGTGTGTGTGTGTGTGTGTGTGTGTGAGAGAGAGAGAGAGAGAGGGTGTTCATATTGTGAAAAAGTGAAAAGTTTCCCATCATGTGAGTGTGTGAGAGAGAGAGAGAGTGTGTGTGTGTGTATGTGTGTGTGTGTGTGTGTGTGTGTGTGTGTGTGTGTGTGAGAGAGTGTGTGAGAGAGAGAGAGAGAGAGAGAGAGAGAGAGAGAGAGAGTGTGTGTGTGTGTGTGTGTGTGTGTGTGTGTGTGTGTGTGTGTGTGTGTGTGTGTGTGTGCGTGCGGGCGCGCGCGTGCGTGCGTGCGTGCGTGTGTGTGTGTGAGGAGCTAGGACCGTTACGTCACTATGACCAGGAAAAAAAAATATGGCAAAAGCAAAATGTCCAACGAGGCGTTCTGGGGCAGCATAGACAGGTCTTCTCTGTGTTAGAGTTTCACTCTCTACAGGGTGTACTTTGAGGCTTTGTGACTGCAGACTGCTTACATGCAGAAAAAGCTACATAACACACAAGGGGACGGGTAATAACCAGAAAAGCATGTCATGGACTTTTCAAGGATGTTTAAAACGCCAACAAATCAAGTGGCTTTATTGATGTGGTAAAACTTTGTAACCAAAAGTCACACACCAAAGCCGTAAAACACGTATTCTTGAAAGGTCTCACAGCAAATTCAAGATAACTACTGCATGTTGACATCAAGCTAGATATGTTCCCACACTTTCACAGAAGACAAGTGAACCCCCTCATGAGTAGAAAACCGAGAGAACAAGATGTTTCTCTCCCGCAGCGTTTTGATTGGCAAGTGTTTTCTGGGGATGAAGAAACACCGCAGCAAAGAGCACTTAAAGAGATCCATAATGAAAAAAGCCGTAAAATGACAGTAATTATTCATCCCATTAAATCATTACTGTCCTGCTTTGGTATGCGTGCAGCCACTACAGCATTTCCTATGTCATGACAAAGTCACAGAGTCACATGTTAATGCCAAACACATGTCTTCCTAAGCCTTTGGCAACAAATACGCTTAATGAGTATCATTTATGAAGACATTGTTCCTCATTTGATTGCTCAGAGAGGAAATAGAGGACCGCTCTGTGCCAGCGTTACATGCCAGACGGTTTGTTGATTTCATTTATCATTAAAGAAATGGATCATCGGGAAGAGCCAATGTTGAAAAGTGAAATGTTAGAGGGGACGGAGTCCAAAAGAAAGGCCAATTTCCCGGCACTACTTTTTATTTCGACCCATCTTTAAGGCTATTTCTGACTCGTTTGTTTGATTTTCGTCTCCTTTTCAAACGATATTAGGCAACAGCTGCCAGCTCTAATAATATCACAGGACCAAAGGACAAACACACACACACACACTCTGGGACAAAAGAGCATACAAATACCTCCATATTACTGGAATAGTTAAGTAGGAATAAAAGGAAAGACCTCAGGAGAGTTTTCTTTCTGTCCTTTTACTGTGAAACTGTTTTCAATATGTATTAATCTGATCAAAAAGGACTATTTTAAATACCTTTTAAAGAGGTTTTGTCATATAATGCCAAGTTTCTAGCACACCGAGACTCCTAGTCTTTAAAAACAATGGCTATTAAACTCCTTATATTAAGCGTATATATCTCCGGTCGATCTCGATGACTTGTAGGAATGCTCTGTTATAAAGTTAACAATGACATTTCTAGTCAAAAATGCATTTTTTCCTGTGGCATCTCGCTTAAGGATGATTAGAAAACAGCACGAACAGAGACGGCCAGACAGGAAGATTATTTATGAACAAGGCAGGTAACTAACTCCACAGATGGGTGGATTCGGGACGGAATAAGGAATAACTAACGGACAAATCGTCATGGTTTCTTTACACAAGTTAGTTTACATATCAGTGACAAAGCCCTCGAGCAGCTGTATGAATTATGACTCATGTCTAGCAAGGTGTTGATATGGAGCCGTTGAGTCGACAAAAGTTTATTTTTTGGCATTGAAATAGTATGTAATTCTGTCCGTAGGAGTATTACATATCAGAAAACACTTATATGTGTTGTTCTAGGAGGCTACGACATATTTTGCTGTTAAGTTTAAAGACTTTGGATGTCTTTCCTAAAGATTAGACATAAAATAAGACAAAGAAGAGTCCTTAACAACGGTCAATAAGTCCTTGACAGCGGTCTGTCTGTTCTGGCTTAACAACGTGTCACGTGTTATGAATTGACCAATCAGAATCGAGTATTCAACTAAGCCATGTAATAATGCTAGTTAATACAGTATGTCCTTGTTAGATATACTTCATGACCCCTGTCACACAAATTGTCCATGACATTGTTGGGATTATCCCGGATTTATGAGTAGAGATATATATTTAGATAGGTAGAATAAAAGGTGGAATTGTATATATATATTTTCACCAGCTCGGGACAGTTTATAGCTTGCATTAAAAGCGTGAGTATTCGTGAAGGAGGTTAAACAGTCGGGGAGCCTTTAAATCAAAATAGGAGACAATCACTCTTGCATGAACCTGTGTGTGGTGTGTGTGTGTGTGTGTACGTATGTGTGGCCTAGCATTACTATACTTGTGGGGACCTACATCTGTTTACACAGTCAAGTGTGGGGACTGGCTTCCCTTATGGGGACAAATTGGAGGTCCCCATAAGGGGAATCGTTAATTTTAGGGTGAAGACATGGTTAGGGTTAGGCATGTGTTGGTTATGGTTAAGGTTAGGATAAGTCTCCAGGAAATGCATGTAAGTCAATGTAATGTCCCCTGAAGTGATGTATACATGGTATGTGTGTGTGTGTGTGTGTGTGCGTGTGTGTGTGTGTGTGTGTTTAAATCCTTCTAGCAAGATCATAACAATTTTATCAGA
>NW_011350138.1:0-3012 GCF_000735185.1 Notothenia coriiceps
GTCTCCTATTGATCTGAGTAAATTATAAAGAACAGCCAGTTAATTGAAGGATTATAGCACAGGCCTTAGTCAGATGGTATATTACGCTGTTTTTTTCCTGCTTCAAATAGTTCTCTCTTTTTTCACCATACCTGTGTTTGCATCACTGAAAATATATGAGCATGTTATGAGCATAGGATTTTGACCCCTCAGATAAACATAATGCTGCGCTATACTTTGCAGCCACAAGCCGTTGCCAAGCAACACTTATTGTTTAGGTCCTTTTTGATAAGGCAGTCATATCATTAACTAGAACTAGCTAGATCTGATAGATTTGGACATAAACGCGAGTGAAGTATAACCGGACGCGAGAGAGAGAGATCAGATCAGCTGCTGCTGACGGAGAACACGCAGCTCTTCCGGCATCAGACAGCTCCGCCCGTGTGACGGACCGTTGAGTGGAGCAAAATTAAATAGCATACTCTAAGAGTTAGACCTAACACACTTAGCTACAGTAGTTTATCTACTCTGGAACAAGCTAAACTAGTTTTAAATATATGTGTTCTTTACTGTCGTGTCGAGTCACTTACAGGTTCAGCGAGCTGCACGAGACTGACGGGCTGTCAGGAGAGGGAGCGGAAAAGAGAGCACCCCGTTTATTTTCCCATTTTATTATCCAGAATTACTGTAAACCTTTGAATAAAGTAGTTAATCTAGCCTACTATTAGTAGTTTGTTTAAATGCAGTAGCCTACTTATGTGTTTTTTCTTTTCATTCAAATAAAATAAATCTCACGTAACCCCTGCTGTACTCCAACGTACCCCTAGGGGTCCGCGTACCCGCATTTGAGAACCACTGAGCTAAACCAACACAGAGGACTTTTCTTTTACCGAGTGTTTCGACTCTTTAATTGTTCTCTATCTTAAATGCTTCAATTGTTCTTTCTCTACACATTTATTAATCTTGTAAATAGGTACTGGTCCATATAAAAGAAAATGTGTAATCATAACTTATTTTACTTGCTTTTCTTTCTCCAGTAAGCAGTCATGGGAGATTCAAGCCGAACGGAACTTGTGCATAAGGCCAAACTGGCTGAGCAGGCTGAGCGTTATGACGACATGGCTGAGGCTATGAAGTCTGTGACGGAGAAAGGCGAGGAACTTTCGAACGAAGAGCGAAACCTGCTGTCAGTGGCATACAAGAATGTTGTGGGTGCCCGACGCTCCTCATGGCGAGTGGTTTCCAGCATTGAGCAGAAGGCTGATGGAACCGACAAAAAGAAGACCATGTCCAAAGACTACAAGGATACGATTGAGAAGGAGCTGAATAAAATCTGCGAAGAAGTGCTGGTGAGTTTTTGAACGTTTACTTCAACAACATTGCTTGCTTAAGAATTCTGTTAACGCTTGTGTCATTTAGAAATAGTTGTCAACATCACTTTTACGCAAAACGTAGGTACCGCCGTGCAAGTCATGTAAGTGGCTAATTTTTCCCATTAGGATTTACACTAGTTGCCTATGGCCCTATATACAGACTACATGTTCAATTTATACATTTTGATTTAGTATTCATGCATGCAAATTAGTCGCTTTTCGTTGCCTCCCGCTTTTTTAATGCAGATTTGGGTGACTTGTGTAATTTGTGGAGAACTGAAGAGTTTCCGTTTTGGGGGGTACCAATAAGTAGCCGTACAAACGCCGCAGTTTTTGCGTGGCTGTGTCTTTAGTTGTCAGCCCAATGGCGATCTGTTGTTATTAGCATCTGGTTAGCTAGCTATGGTAACGAATTTATGAGCTTTTTCTACAACCAGGTGGAAGAGAGCTCTCTCCTGACAGACTGAGAGGCTCAAATAACCTCAGCTCAGTGAGGTTAAGGCACACCTTGATATGACCATTATAGTTCAGGGCTCAATGCTAACTTTTAAAAGTGGTTGCCAGGCTGGCAACCAGGCATCAGCTTTTGGTTGCCAAAACTGAAAATACGGTTGCCATTTTTAGTCACCTTATATTTTAAATAATTAAGATACTATAAAGTTATACATCAACTTAATAGTGAACATGTGACGCAAAAGAATGTTCAAATGCTTTACAATAAGTAATTAACACAATTATTATTATGAAACTTAATTGGTTGGAAACTTGTCCACCCTTAACTGCTGGTGTACAAAATACCAGTAGTGCAGCTGTGGTCATGTTCTTCAAAGATCCCTCAAAAAGGAAGTGAGCAAGTCACTTGTTTCTTGGTCATCCGTTGTCTCCCTTTCAAATGTGGGTTTTCTTGACCTTTGTGCTGACCCCCACCATAGATTAATTGGCCCTTCAGCATCGAAGTCTTGGATTGGCCAGACTAATACATTTCTAATGTTAAATAAATGAAATACATTCACAGTTAAGAATTAGATATTAATTATTAATGCTGTAAATTACCTTTAATATGTCTAACTATATTTAAAATGTGTTACCTTTTTATAGAAGTGATTATATTTGTATGCCAATATTTTCCTATGGTAAAGTTTCATTTAGCACTTTTATTTTGGTAGTAATAAGATCGTGACTCTTATTTTGGAGGAACTTTTACCGGAAGTGAATGCACAACGGAGTAGAATGTACTTATATATTTCGCCTCCCAAGACTTTACACATTTCCTCTTTGCTTTCGTTCGGGTTCATTTGTGCTTTATCAGTTGAATCACTTTTAACATTCGTTTGAGATGTTGACGGGTTGGCCAAACTTTTTACCCCACAGTCAAACAACTTAATTTGCTTCGACATTTTTTGTAAAACAAACACATGGCGCACCACGCACGCGACTAAACGCAATAGACTCTAGAGCAGGGCTATTCAACTACACATTCAGTTGGGCCAGATTTTATAACTACAAAATTCAGCTGGGCCAGACATTCAGCGGCCTGTAAAAAGCGGGTGGTGACAAATTGTAAACAAACACATATTACTGCGATGAAAAACATGCAATTTTTATTCATTGTTCATCTAACAAAGGTATGTCAAAAAGTGCATAAAAACACAACAAATTA
>NW_011350139.1:0-2256 GCF_000735185.1 Notothenia coriiceps
TCTTGTTATGTCTGCTGTGACGTTAGGTTGCCTCTTGTAATTATGCCTTTACAAGCTTAAAAGTTGTATTTATCATCTGAATTTGGCGAAACAAGTTTAATATTCTAAAAACCAAGACTTTGTTTATTTGAAATCAGATGAAAACAAACTGTCACGGACCCTGCCGTGTTATCTATGATTACTACGCTTTTCATTCATAATTTCAGCGGGAGGGAGGGGGAGTGGTGCTGAGGAACAGCAGAGTGCGGGCTGAAAGGTGTCTGTGTTGGCATTCCCCCTATTGTGGAATAAGGGGAATGCAGAGACTGGCTACAAGTGTTTTAGGCTCAAGTTAGACAACTAATATCTGGGTTAGTGTTCATGACGTCATATTTATGTCATCTTAATGGTTAATCTCAATACACACACATTTTCCGTGCTTTCCAATAGTTTAAAATAGTTTTATTCCACTGTTTAATAACCTGTTCTTTACAAACATGCCACTTGTAAAAATGAAATAACATTTCTGTGAGCTGATATTTGTTTAGTGAGCTTATTAGAGGATGTTCCCATTTTTGGGGATGTTCCCTTTGATTGTAAAATGTCAATGAAGATGACAGACTTAGTATATTTGTTAATAATTACATACAACACATGGAATTTTTGTGTGCGTGTGTTCCAAGTGAATCTGCGGCCCCCTGGTGGCCAGTACATCAATTATGTGGCCCCCACCACCATCAAAGTTGCCCATCCCTGTCCTTGAGCAACAATGTGTTTTTCCCAAACGATTGTTATTACACACATTTACAGACAATATTCTTGCAGGTTGCATGATGTTCTTAATTGTGTTTCTTTATGGTTGATTGCAGTTAGCAAGATAGTAGTAGTATAGCGCATTGCTTAGCATAGAAGCCTCAGCTAAATGAAATGTAATGTAACATATAAAAATATATAGTTTATTACTCTCTCTCTCTCAGATCAGTGATTGTCTCTCGGCCCAGGCTGAGGTGAAGCTGCAGCTGCTCGGTGCAGAGCTCACCGTCTTCGATTTCAGCTCCACGTACATCCCATTTACACTAAAGGTGCACTGAAGTTATTTTTCATTCTTTAAAGGCAATTCTCAGCTTTTTCAATATGGTGATTTGTTGCTTTTCTCTTACTTATATCATAAGGTAAATCTTGGACTTTTTTTTTTTTTTTTCATTTTACTTACGCCAATAATCTAGAGAATAATCTACAGATCAATCCATGATTAAAATATGTGTTAGCTTTACCCTTACTGAACATTAAACAAAAAATCTAAATAAGAGCATGCTGTAGATCAACCCAGTCCCTTTTTTTTCGTGTCATACATACGGGACATTTCAAGCATCATTGCGATACACACCCACTGAACTGATCACCCAAGATCCTCAGCTGGTTTAAGCTCTGTATTTGGATGTTTTAGCCACAGTGCACATTGGGATCCGGTGTTAATGCGATACAGACAGAAAGGTATATCCGTAATGTTATGGTAAGCTATTGAAAATTCTGAATCCATAGATGTGTCTCCCATCACCCAAAACCCCTGACTATTCTCTCAACTCAGTATTTACATTCTTATATTCAAAGAAAATCAGTATTATCTTTAAAAACTACAAGTCCTTTTATATCAGCTGTGCACCGTTATGGTGTAGATATAACCAATTGGATCAAATATAAAAGTCAGCCGAATTACTATTGATACTGCAAGGAGACGTATTGTGTGAAGAGAAATTGAAGATGTTGTTTAATTGCTGATATATTTATGATCCACGTCACGTATTCAGTTTCGGTGGCAGTTCTTCCAGTTTGTCCAGAAGTCATCTAATCAGGGCTCTATAAATAGAAAACTACGGCAAATGTGTAATATTTAATGCAGCCGAACCGTGTATTACAATGCATTTATGTGATGACTTTCAAAGAGAAAAGCAAACACACTCGGAATAAAGTATTATTTTATTTAAAAAAAAAAAAAATCGGATTTCGTATAGCATAAACACCATATTCCAACGTGCATTGCAGCTAAACAATCCAACCACCAAGCTTAAACTATAGCTGAGGATCTTGGGTAATCAGTTCAGTGGGTGTGTATCTGTTTCCGGTTATTTTATTTTGAAATTCAGTTCCTGACAGATGCCAAAAAAGCCAGAGTTTATAGAATTAAACAAATAAATAAAAACAAGGATAATTGTATGTTATTTTTGACAGTGTGTTATTTAGAAAATAATAACAAATTAGAAGGAAAAAAGATTTAAA
>NW_011350140.1:0-3631 GCF_000735185.1 Notothenia coriiceps
CTGCCCACAGTGCCAAAACCACCAGTAACTGGTGTACTGACCATGGCATTACTGTCCTCGATTGGCCTGCAAATTCCCCTGACCTGAACCCCATAGAGAATATGTGGGGTATTGTGAAGAAGAAGCTGAAAGACACCAGACCCAACAATGCTAATGAGCTAAAGGCCGCTATTGAAGCATCCTGGGCATCCATAACACCTCAGCAATGCCACAGGCTGATTGCCTCCATGCCACGCCGCATTGATGCAGTAATCCGTGCAAAAGGATTCCCAACCAAGTACTGAGTGCATTAATGGACATTTTCAAATGTTTGATTGTGTTTTGCTGTTATAAATCTTTTTTTTTACTTGGTCTGAGGAACTATTCTAATTTTTTGAGATAGGATTTTTGAGTTTTCTTAAGCTGTATGCCATAATCAGCAATATCAAAATAATAAAAGGCTTGCAATATTTCAGTTGATTTGTAATGAATCCAGAATGTATGACATTTTTGTTTTTTTAATTGCATTACAGAAAATAAAGAACTTTATCACAATATTCTAATTTTCTGAGACAGTCCTGTATATATATATATATATATATATATATATATAATAAAGTGTACATGTATGTCCCCTCAGTTTAAATATTATTTTCATAAAACACATAATATCTTAATCATATATATTTGATTTCCTCTTGTACAATACATGTATTCTTTATAAAATGAACACGATATTACATTAGACATTAGTATACACAGCAAAGGACATACTCCTTCTTTTCTCATTATTCTTTCCAATATTCTATATATGGATTTGAACAACCCCTCTGTAAAAGTACAGAAGCATTATCAACAAAATATACTTCAAGTATCAAAAGTAAAAGTATTTATTCTGCAGTAAAATGTTCCCTCTGGGACATCAATGATTATATTACACATTTTACAGATTTGTAATACTGGTGCATCAATATATAAGAATGATTTAACTTTCTGAGCAACTCCAGGTGGAGTGGACCTAGTCATGAGAAGCTACTCAGATAGATTCCAACCTAGGGGTCTGGTCCCCTTCACAGGGTCACTAGATAAGTCTAAGGGATTGTGAGATGATAATATAGAAAAGTATTAAAAACAATGTGCTGCTTCATAAGTCTACATTTTGATTTGATTCTAATCTTTGTTGTTTTTTGTTAAACATCAACATACCTGTATGATGTAAACCTCCTCTCTGTTGTTGTACCACACCTCAAACTTCTTGATGTCGCCTTTCACGTTCTCTGTGATCCCCACTGCACTCATCTGGACAGGAAGCAGAGACACCGTGAGAGGCCGCAATGACTCAACATTTACAAAATAAACTCATTCCATAGACCCGCAGAAACCAACCAACTGGCACTTTGCTGAATTACTAACAATCTACATCACTATTACCCCTTTTCCACGGAGTCGGTTATAGGGCTGGTTCGATGCCTGTGCGCTAACCAGTTGTTCTTGTCTTGCCTGGCTGGCACACATTTATAGATGAGTAAGGAGTTTTAAACTTCAATTAAACACACCAAAGTGCTATATAGCTTGATGTGTCTCACGTTGGCATTGCAGCAATGGAAACGGTAACGTAATGACGTGGCTCCTCTCCTCCTTTGCAATTGTACCAAGTACCTACAGATGTAGCAATTATTTACGGGCGCTCCCTCCTTGATCAGACCTCTCTGGTGGGTTGTGCCAGTGGTCCCCCATTCAGGGGTTGAACCAACCAAAAAAGCCCTGGCACAGAACAAGAAGCTACATTTCACCAAAGAAGGGTTTATGTGTATTAATGGGACACTGAAAATTGTCCCAAACTAATGCAGTTTGTATTCTATTTCCTCATTTAGTTAAAAAAAGTCCCATTAAAGATTGATGTCTCCAAAACTTTTTCTGTGTATTACAAACAGGTTGAACAGGTTACTTGCAATAGTCAATAATCAGTCTTTTCATCATATTTGTTAAAAAAGATATTTAGACCAAAAACAGGCTAGGAATAGTATGTCAAATTTGTAATGCTAAATCTATATTATTTTCTCACATGATATAGAATGAGAAAAACACAGTTTGTATCCATTGTGTATGAATGCTTCAGCTCTTCAGACCAACATAGTAAGATGTGAGCATGTTCATAATTGTGTTGGTATGCAGCCTAGGTCTGGTCTGTTTAATAAAGCAAATCTGCCACTTTTATATTGTAGAATTTTTTAAATTAAAGCAGTCTTTAATTGTTTGTCCTAAACATAGCAATATATGCTTTTGAAATGTAACATGTCTTTGAAAAAATAACAGTAGGCTATACAGTTTATATTGTGTATCACCTTTAGCTTGAAAATACATAGATGTGTTTTTTTGATCTATAAAATAAATAAATAGACACACAGACACTTTATCAATCCCAAATGGGGCAATTATTTTACAGCAGCAGTGTGTTCAGGCATTAAAATATGTAAAGTTGGAATGAAGTATAATCTACACAACACAATTGTAATGCACAGCAATCCATAAGAGAAGTCCGATATGTTTATGAAAACTCCCCAGGAGGCACCGACACTAATGTGGCCGAGTGGACTCCGGAGTTTGCTGCATGAGTTGCACTGCATGATCTGTGGTGTAGTGGGCTGTCACTCAAAAACTGAGTAGCCAATGGGGACACCCCTGAAAGTCCCGCCAACCTGGGACGTTTGTGTCAGAATCGAGGGGGAAAATGAGGGAGCTGCAGCGATAGCAAAAGTCTGATCATTGAGAAAGAAGCAAAGAGAACTGCAAACAAAAATACTTATAGTTTACATGATTACACAAATTATTTTTTTGCGACTTATAGTTTTATTTTTTCAATTAAATTTATTCTGCTTGACTCAGTTTTTTTCTTCTCTTAAAGGGGACCTATCATGCTATATTTTAAACATATATTGTAGGGCCATACCTATACAAAACATGTCTGTGAAGTTTTTTTTAACATAGCAATTTTAATAACAGTTCACCCATTGTAGCCATCCCTCATACTGCTCAAACCCCTCTTTTGAAGCCCTGGTTGCGTTCGGATAGTTTAAAAATCAGCTCCTGAGTTCTAACCCTATCTCCTATTCCTTGACCTCTGAGTGAAACGTCACGGGGTTAAGGGATAGTGGATAGGAGAATTCAAAAGGACTTAGGGGAAGAGAATGCGGTACTTTAGAGCAGGGGTTTTCAAAGTGTGCGTAGGTGAGCCTCCCCCAGAGAACATAAGAACAGCCCCAGTGCTGTGTACCTGGACTCACATTCAGGTTCAGGACCGGACTCAAGTCCAGAGGTTCAGGTTCAGGTCCGGACTTATAAGTCCGGACTTGTGTCAAGTTGTGTGAGTAACTAAAGTGAACTTATTGTGAGCTAATTATCAATTGAAAATAAACTCATAATCAACTCAAATTCAAACTCGTCAGGTTTATTGTGCCCCCTTCCAACTTGTGTCTACACCATGTCTTTTCTAGAACTCTACATGTGTTACTAACTACACAACACAACTACATACATAGTGATGTACATACAAGACTCAATATGCAAGAGTACAAGTCTATGTGTTCTTGTTCAAGAACAACAGCATATTAACATTGTCTGGGTGAAGTGTTGCTCTTTCGGCAGACACTAT
>NW_011350141.1:0-6075 GCF_000735185.1 Notothenia coriiceps
CATAAAAGCAGGTCACACAGTATGATCACAAATACAAACTCATTGTTTTTATTAAAGAGTACAGGCTGCATATGTGTTCTCAGCCTTGGAGAAACTTGACATGTTTTAGGATGTGTCTGAACCTCTCTTTAGTGGTTCATTAATAAAACAGATATTTCAATGTGTGCCTACTTTGTTCATGAACTGTTGAGGTTAATTTCAGTAGTTAGTGCTATAATGTATTTACAAAGTGTGAAGAGGAGGCAACTTTAGAATAGGGAACCTGTTCAGGTCAATTAGAGTCAAACTACTAGCTTATTGGTTATGAACAAGACTTCACTTTTGAATAGGGAATATATTCTTAAATATAAATACCTAATTTTGAGTTATTTAGACAACATTAACACTTATAGTTTCATGTCTTGTTACATAAGAATAGAATCACATTTGTTAAGTGTTATTATGGGAGAATTACTATTCTTGTGGTACTACTGCCTTCTTAGACCCATATTGAGCAGAGCATATTAAGACCAAAACTCATGTACAACAACTTCCTTACTTGCAATGAATAAGCACTAATTAGAGGGTTATTGAGGAAAAACTCTCAACTAATGGCTTATTACTTGTAGAATATGGTCATGCAGAATAAGGCATTAATAAGTGTTTTATAATGACTAATAAAGAGCCAATATACTGCTAATATGCATGTTAATTAACAACTAGTTGATGGTGAATTTGTGTACCTTAATATAAAGTGTTACCAAAAATTCCACCATGATGTAGTTACTTTTTAACCTAGCGTTACCTTTTTACTTCTGAAAAATGCATTTACGCTTCAAAAATCACCAAGTGGTGTTAATATGTGGAAATTATTCTGCCGAACAAAAGGTGCAAGTATCATAAGAGATGCAGTTGCTACAGATCTTATTTTCTGCAATATTCCAAAATCCAAGGGAAAATCATTCTCATATTCTCATTGCTTTTTGTCGAAGGGGCCCTTTGCGATTCTAACTAACTTAAGCCTAAAATAAATACGTGCACCACACTATTTGCAGAGTGTTTCAGTATGTGTTATTGTTATTGAATAGCTTACAACCTTTTTTTTTTGCTTGAGGTTTTTAAACTCTAAAATGCTTTCAAATGCCAGAAGATAACCAGAAAGTGGTTAAACTCTTATCATGGAGATAATGTGTTTGTCACGATCTGTCTGTGTTGTGTTTTTTCATGTCTAGATCTGTCTTTGGTTTCCTATTTTATTTTGAAAAGTGTTCATCCCCGTCTTGCCTGTTGCTTCCTTTCTCTGTGTTCCCTCCTGCCTGATTACCTGATTGTGTTCACCTGGTGCCCCTGTGTTTTCTCCTCCCTCCTCACCTTTGTCTTGTTTGTGTGATTAGTCCTGTGTGCATTTAAGTTCTGGTTTTTCTGTCCGTCATTGTGAGTTTCTTGACGTTGTTGGAAGGGTTTATGTTCTGAGCAACTTTATGTTCGGTCTTGCCTAGTTTTTGACTTTGTTTGCCTGGTTCTGGAAATAAAGGATTCCTGCTTTCAACATAATCTTCTGCATTTGGGTCCTTGCCCTCCAGCCGTAACAGTGTTATCGCTCTATAATCAAAGCAATATAGCTATTAGTAGGTCCAAAGAGTAAAACAACATCCATAAAGCATCATCAACATAATTACCCACAGTAGTCTGTTTCCCTCCTTTATGGGGACTGTGACCAGAGACTCGCCCCACCTCCCCCTCTTGTGAGGTCATGCTGTCACATTCCTCCTCACAGCCAGCCATGCATCCATCTATCAAAGCACTCTTTACATCAGGCCTGACAGCGTTCCAACATTGGCGGCCCTGTGAGTGTACTCAGCACATTTCAAAGGCTTACATGGTGGAGGAGTAGATTTAAGAGCCGTGTCACACACTGTTAGCTTATCACTTGTTTAAATACTTCATTTACATTCCCGGTCCTCGCACCACTTCAGCACAGTCGCACACATAAGCACAAACAGTAAATCTGCATGACAGCGTGTGTTCCGCTGACAGTGAGCCTGTAAAGATCAGAGGGACACTGCCATGTCACCGAAGACGACCGAACAATTTCCATAATACACCGTGCTCTTTCAAAGGCTGAGCCAGGGATGCACAGTGGATTTTTTTTCTAAGCTGTTGCAGGCATATTGTGTTTCTCCCTTCCCTATTACGCTGATGTTGTGCAGTTTGCAAGAGGCACTGAAAGAAAAAGCAGGATGTGTTTTGGAGATTAGACGTGAAAATGAACGTGCAAAGTTGGCTCGAAGAGGGAGAGGGAAGCGAGGATTTTCACGACATCTCTGTTTTGTTATAGCGAGGTGTTCAGGAGGAGTCCTTGGGGTTTGTTTGTTTGTTGGTTGTGTGAGGCTTTTTGCTGTGCACAGTGTTTGTAAGAATGCAGTTTGGATAACAAGGAACACAAAGTACTGTGGGTATAATACACTCAGAGATCTGTTAGTGCGCCATGCATCCACATAACAGGAAGCATAGCACAAGGTTTTTAAAATAGCAAACATACACTAAAACTTGGATGCAAGACATATTTTCAATGACGTCCTGTGTTGTGGAGGGGCTACCATTAAGGACAGGATGTTCTCTAAACCACAATGTACATGTGTACGTTTTGTTATTCGGCTTCTGAATGTGCACACGTCTGTGTTTTGAGACTAACTAGGAATAGGATTTATATTGCTGTACATGGCACATGTTTAAGATACATTAATACATGTTACAGTGCAGTTATAGAAATGGATTGATTCAATAAAAGGTCTTGTGTCTTCAAGATTTAAAAGAGGTAAGAGTTGCATTAGACCTGCGGTCTTCGGGTAATATGTTCCAAATACATGGAGTATATAAGATAAGATAAGTTGTTAATCGGCTTAGTTGAATACTCAATTCTGATTGGTCAATTTGGACCTTCCAGAGGTTGTTTAATTTCGCTAACAGACCTCTGACAAGCATAACAAGACCGCTGCTAACGAGGACTATGTGCAGTCATATCAATCCGCAGAAAGAAGTCCGGTAAATTAACGCTTGTACCACAAACATTAGTTTTTCTCCCTCAGAAAACATCATGGAATACTTTTTGAAGATCACTTTTTATTACACGCCTTAGTTGAATACTCAATTCTGATTCAATTTGGACATTTCAGAGATTGTTAATACCTAAAATAACTGTTGCTAAGGAGGATCAAAGAAAAGGTCCCCAGGAAAAAAAAGCGCAAAAGAAGGAAAGAGGTTAAAAGACAGAGGGCTGGACATCAGAGAAATCACCAGAAGAAGACAGACAGGAAGTAAACACTGGAACGCGGGAACACGGTATGTGTTCTGGTTTAAAAACAAATGTGAAGATACGTTGTTGTCGCCGCAGTTCCAGCTGGTACGCAGTGGAGCAGACAATTTTTTCTCGGCAGAAGCAATACGATCATCTTAAAATCAATGAAATGTTTTCAAATCAATATTGTTAATCAATTCATGTGTTTATTTAGTTGGTAGCCATGTAATGAGCGGGACAATGTGCAGCGAGGTGTTCATTAATGAACAAAGAACACCTTCATGGTGATGTAAGATCCCTCCGCTTTGTGTCGGGATCACAATCACCCTGTTGGTGTCCTTATTTCATTAATAACCGCCCTGCTGCACATTATCCATGACATGATAACTATATTACAGTGATACTATAACGTGAGATACAAAGGCCTGACGGTGAAGCTTGCTTTCAAACAGCAATTACATGAAATAATTGAAATATCCCACATCACATCATGTCCTGATTTCCCGGAGAGATACACACAGAGACAATGTGTTCTCTTTCAGCTCTAATGCACAGCCCGTGATCTTTAACTTAGAAATACATTCTGTGGATGCTTCGCACTGTTTACTCAGCTATCATTTTGCTACCTAAATAATGACCTGAATGTTGCCCCAGTTGTTGTTACAGCGTTAAGCAATTACTGCGTTGTCTTACCTCATGTCCTACTGAGCCTAAAAGGATAATTAGAGCAAAAACAGATGGATAGGGTGCATCTTCCTGTAACGCCCCCCCCATACACACAGCTGCAGAAATATGACGGCTCAACTCCCCAAAAAAGAAAAAGGGGAGACTGTGAGGACACACATATCCTCTGCGGATTGATTGCAAAAACTAAATGTGAAGCCTTGCGAGGTTAAAGCCGCAGAGACCACCCATAGAGCACGACTATTTCACACGTCGTCATCTGAACACAGCAAAGAGACCATTTAGCAAACTGAGCAATGAGCGGATAATAAAAAAGGGCCTTTAACACGCTTGGTGGAAAAGAAGAGAACTACATCTGGATAAAACCACAAGTGTGCAAAGCCCGCAAAGCAGCCTCACTCCGGTTTAATGTGTCCTGTTCTCTCATGTCGAAGCACGTAAAGAGGCTGCGCAAATTAAAACCCCATCAGCACAGCTGTAGGAGGACTCGTAATGGAAAGTAGAGGGGAGGAACTGAACTACTCACAAATGAGCCAGACAGACTGATTGTTCCGCCTCCCACTGTTCATGGAGCTCCGCCGTGTGTGTGAACTCCATCAGCATCTATGATTGATTTTTCAATAGGTTCAATATCAAACTGCCATTTGTGCAGTTTTTTAAATAAAAAGACCTGCTAAATACTATTAAAGGGGCCTTATTCTGCTAATTCTCAGGTTCATATCAGTATGTAGTGTCTCTACTGGGACATGTCTCCATGCTTTAATGTTCAAAAAGCTCTTTATTTGTCTCATACTTCCTGTGCTGCAGCACCTCTTTTCACCCTCTGTCTGAAACCAGAGCAAAGTCTGCTCTGATTCGTTAGCTGGTCGACCACAAAATATTAACTCGACTACAAAAAAATGATCTGGGGTTTTATTCAATTTATTCAATTCCATTTATGGTTTAGTTAACCTTTTAATTTGGATTGTAATTAAATTGTGGTAACACTTTATATTAAGGTACACAAATTCACCATCAACTAGTTGATAATTAACACGCATATTAGCAGTATATTGGCTCTTTATTAGTCATTATAAAACACTTATTAATGCCTTATTCTACATGACCATATTCTACAAGTAATAAGCCATTAGTTGAGAGTTTTTCCTCAATAAACCTCTAATTAGTGCTTATTTATTGCAAGTAAGGAAGTTGTTGTACATGAGTTTTAGTCTTAATATGCTCTGCTCAATATGGGCCTAATAAGGCAGTAGTACCACAAGAATAGTAATTCTCCCAACAGCGTCCCACTTTTCAGTGACTCTCTCTATCAATCAACAGCGGAGAAAATGGTCCATTTTACCAAGCCGGTGATGGTCAATACTTTCAGGCTCAGCCCCACTACCTCAGCTCTCCCTCTAGACCAGGGGTTTTCAAAGTGTGGGTAGGTGAGCCTCCCCTCAGAGAACATAAGAACAGCCGCCCCCCCCTCCCAATTATTATTGCTGTTATTATTATTATTGTTGCTATAATACAGGGGTATTCAATTGCATTTCAAAGAGGTCCAGTAAGAGAAAATGTAATTAAATGCTCTGTTTTCGCTGTCTACCTTCCGCCATTTGAAATTACTCCGACTGTTTCTCTCCTCTTGTCGTGTCTCTGTGTGTCTGTGATTGAATCTATCGTGCTGACTGCACCGATTTGATTGGCTGAGTACCGTCACCTCCTTAAAACATTAAACAATAACTTTTTAAAACCTTTTTATTTTTATTTTTTAAACATATTGTATAAAACTCCCCCACTACTTGGACTATTCCTTGCACCCCTCTAGAATAAGCCCGAATGGTCTCAACCATATTGCATCAGTAACGTGCACTTGTTATTATAACAAGATCGCAAGGACGCTGGTAGCGATCGGAAAATTGAGTGTTGTTCAGTTTGTGTGTTGTGGAACATGCGTGTGCCGTGCATGAAAATATACCACACACCCAATTACAATTGCATGTTCAATTCACTACCCTGGAAGTTAATACAGTTGTTAAAGTTGGAACAGCCTGTGGACAGCCGTTCTTCCTTGCATGTCAGTCGCCGACATCTTCTTACAGAGGACAGGCACATCTAGCTGCAGCACGACC
>NW_011350142.1:0-10264 GCF_000735185.1 Notothenia coriiceps
GTATCTATAGTAACGCAGTGTAGGCGGAACCGTGACGTCATCTTCAATGAGCGCCCCAAAAAAACAACAAAGCCGTTAGCTCTTAGCACTCAGAGCTCACAGCTCTTCATATCTGTTCAGAAACTAGACAAAAGTTAAACAAGTACAAACCACAGACTGCCTGTGTCATGGCGAATACAGTCGCTGGTTTATTTATGTCTGTATAGGCTGTTGTTATGAGTGTGGACGGTCGGAGCCTATATAACGTTAGCTTAGCCAAGCTTCATTTAGAAAACACGCATTTTAAAAGGTTTTTCGCCTGCCGTCTGTCTGCAGACTTGTCAAAGCATTAATTCATGGTTTTTACTAACCGGTATCAGTATGTTGTTACTTCGGCATCATTTTGAAACGTGTATTACAATTAAATCACGGTAAAATATGTTCATCTTGTTGTAGTTGTAGCCCCCTTGACAGCGATTCTCTCTCTAGTTTAGCAAACTCAGCCCGACTCAGCCCTGTTTGTTGGCCTCGATAGAACCACGATTTAGTCGGGCCAGAAAAAAGGTGAAAAAGTAGCCCCGGGCCGGAACTAGGCCAAGTGTAAGCGCAACCAAAAACAGGCCCCGCACGGCTCGGCACGCAAACAAACAAACCTATATAACACTACGGGGAAGACAAAACCCCAAAAAGCAAAGTAGGGCATTTTTATTTAATTTAAATGATCTCTTAGTGAAAAGCTTTAATTTATTTGTTGAATATTTCTCTGAATTCATGCAAAGCTTTTGGGAGCTCAAACTGCTCCTGTAGACATTGCTTAGTTTTATTCCCTATACAATAGGGCGTGAGTGAAAACTTAACGTTAACTTACCAAGTACTACAATAAGAGGTGGAAAAATACCTGATCGTTACCTGGGACTGACACTGCCACGAGTTCCTCCTGACTTGGGCAGTTAGAAAGCCTATGAGTGTTGTGAAGGGGCCCTTGATGGATAAACTCGACTGGCCAAAGCATTTATTTAGCTGCTGGAGGCGCTCCAGAGCCTGGAGGGAAAGAGTCCTACGAGACTCAGATCAGGGCAAATAAGTCACCTCTCCATCTGTTCATGGCTTCAAATGCAGCAGGGGCAAAATGTCTTTTTGAGAGGCATGGCATGGCATAAAACTGCAATTATAAAAGGAAAGATTTTCTTGCACCATTTGTCACCACTGAATAAATATTTTGATATTTTACTATATTAATACACTTAAAATATTTTGATACAGGTAAAACTCTCCCTCTCGCTCAGGTAAAAGTAAAATAGAGTTATCATGAAAATACTTAAAATACCGTAAGGCAATCAAGCAGAATCACCCATTTAAGAATCATGACATTATATTGCTGGATTTGAATTGCATGCATCACTTGTATGTTGCAGCTGCTCATAGAAGTGCTCATTTTAACTAGTTTATAAAGCTACATTTAATTCATAACTGCGCATTGATAATGTTAATCCAGCAACTAGTGTTGAAATGCAAAATATTTTTTAAATACTTATTCATTATTAATGAAAACGAGTGAAGTATCACAGGATCAGAGAATCATGCAGTTTTATATTTTAATAGAATACTATATTATTTCTGTTTTAACAGTGTATGTATTTCAGTATCTTTTTTTATTTCTTACTTCTTTTGTATCTTTCAGATTTTTATACTGGAATATTGTGTAGCATAGTAATATGATAGGTAAGCATATCATATGCTTTTATACAATAAGTAACTCAAGCTGTCAGACAAATGCAGTGGAATAAAAAGTAAAATACATCCCCCTGAGATATAGTAAGGTAGAAGTGAAGCAGTGTAAAATGGAAAGTACAATAGGTGATCTCAGAGTTGTACTTTTAATCGGTTCTTCTCACTTCCTTCTTTCAGTATAAAGGAAACTTGCAGCTTGATCTCATCCCTCAACAGAAACATAATGAGCAGAATATTATTAGACATGTATGAACGGTTCCATTAAAGAAATGTGTTAATGGTAGAAATCATCGTGCGCTTCATTTGTTAAAGGCTCGGTGCAGCAGAGACTGAAGCCGGATACTGACTGATCTTCTGTCTGCAGTGTAATAGCATCGTACATCATGGTGTCGTGTGTTATTGCTGCCTCTGGCCTGCCGTTTCACAGACGCCAAAGAGTGATTCCACTGGCAGCTCAGAGTTACTGCAGCACTGAGCAGCTGTGGCTGACTTTTCATTGAAAGAGGACTTTATATTTCCTCTTTTATTTTGAGCAACATTACTCTGAGCACTCTGGTTCAGAGTAAAATATGGCGACTGTTGGATGGATTATCATGAAGTCTAGACCCTCAGGATCCTCAAAAGTTGAATCCCCAGGATTTCCATGTAGCGCTTACAAAAGTCTTTACTGTCTGACCTAATATAATTTAGTAGTCAGGTGGACTCAACAGGATGGCTAAGGACGCATCTGTTGCACAGCCTTTCTCACGATAACACACTGAAATCGATTTAGTCTTGTCAGGTATCAAGCAGGGACAGTTTAGAAAGAATAGGCCAATTTAAGAATACATTTCCTGTATTTGCGAAAGAAAGTATCGCAAGAGTCCATTGAGCCAATGCGTTTTTTCCATAGGGTTTTAGATAAGAGCAGAAAATAAACTCTGTGGTAACAAACGTTTAGAATACTTAACTGTTATGTTCAGCAGGATAATCTCCACATATCAACATCACTTTATGATTTTTAAAGAGGAAATTCAATCACCGGAAGTGAAATGCTAACATTATGCTATGAACAAGTAGTCTCATTTGGATACTTGTCAGCAAATGAAGTTCAACCAGGAAGACCGTCTATTCACTATTCCCATGTAACTACTCTCTCGAGTAGCATGAAGCTGCAGCGTCGGAGACTGCAGTTTCAGGACCGCAGTCCTGGGACCGCACACCTATATATTGACGTTGTATGTCAAATTTGATAAGACAAATATAAAAGACTATCTTTTTACATCTGACAAACAAAATACATTTGTTATTAAAAAACAAAAACATAATAACAACAAATTGTTGTTAATAATAATAATTTAATTTCTGTAAGAAAAACATATTTTCATGCATTTTTAGATCGTTAATAACAAGCATTACAATGTCTAAAGAGTCTCGCTGTATGAGACTCAATCAGAACTCAATACTCGCTGGTTGTACTTTTGCGGGCATCCAATTCGCTAGGCGGCGATGTTACAAAACATCGGTCCCAGGAGTGCGGTCCCAGGAGTCTCCGACGCTGCAGCTTCATACTCTCTCTCCTCTCAATAAGTGATCGGGGTGTCACTCTCCAGCTTAATCAATCACTTCGCTCTATTCCCAAGAGCCTATCATAGCGCTCTGCCAAACCTTTTAAATCTGCTCTCCCCCCTCTGACAGCTGTCATTTCAGGTGACTTCACGCAACCCTCCTCTACCCCTTTTCACCTCCCGTCCCTCTGAATCCAGGGTCAAGCTAAACCACTCCTCTTCAGACCGACCCAACTATCCATTCACCACCACCACCAGTGTCTAGACCCAGGGGGGTTTCATCGGATCGGCTCTACCCTCCCAAATGATACTTCCTGCACAACGGGGCCTAATCGCCAAAATCACCATTACATTCATTTGTGTATCTTTGCAATAAATATGTATTCTTACATCAAAACCGTCTCTCCTGATTGAACTGGCGTTTTGAGGAAACAAAGAAGCTTTAGACGTTCATGAGTGAGGTATTTAATTACATATTTTATGTCATTGCACACAACCTGTAATTCTATTAAGCTTGTCTAAACCATAGACAATATTTCAGACATTTAACAAAATCCACATTTCCATTTTTTTTTGACTTTGAGACAAGCAACCATGGAAGCACCCAAATGCTAATGCTAAGGGTGTTAGAACTAATCTATTATTTAAATGCTAAGAAAAAAAGCTACAATGCCCTTTGTTAGCTCTTTCAGCAAAGGACAGAACTGAAAATACAAAACATACTGTCCATTCTATTTGAGTGTCTGTATTCTGAGCACTAGCCTACAGTAGGCCTACCCTCAAAAACAAGAGTCCTTGACATGTACTTCCTCTCAGTGATGATGGCCACTAAGGAACTGTTGAGTGTTCATTATGTAAAGGTTAGTGATTGAATGAGGGAATGAGGGAGAGATTTCAGAAGCATCTTTGGCTAGTAAAACATTTTCAGACGGGATATAAATGTTGAAATAGGTTGTAAAAAACTAAACTGTCCTTGAACGTTTCATAGTAATGTGCCTACATTTTAAAACAACATTTAAACTCTTCAACTTTTATAAGTTCTGATCTCATATTTGAAATATTTGTGTGCGAACATGAAAGTGAGGAGTGAAAACCATGATTTAATCATGTTTAAATGACTGATCAGCAGGGCTGTGGTGCAGTTTCCAAGAGAAACTTTACAGTATTAATGTTAATTATGAAATGGAGGCTGTGATTCAAAACCATCAGGCTTATGTAACGTTGTGACTTCCTGGGGTCAGGATCCACCTACACTGCAGCTATCTGACAACACACAGCATTTAGACAACTACTTGAGGTGGAAACACAAGAAATCTCTCCATATATGCATTGACAAGGGATGTTGTATCCATGGCTACCTTCTCACGTAATCTGTATTATTTTTATCACAAGGCTGAGGCTTTTCTGTTTTTCCCTACCGAGCCTCCTGCTAACATGATATGCACGGATTTCTATGTGAAGGCAGCAAAAGCTAACAGGCCTGATAGCACAGAGAGAGGTCTTTATCAACATGTTGATGTGACTTTATCTGGTTCACAATTCAGAGGTATAGTTTGTCCATTTGACTGTGGAAGGTACTTATTAGAGGTTTGATGCAGGATTCATCATGATTTTACTGCTGGATCTGTATGTAATGGTACAAGCAATCCATTAAACTGCAGTCTACACTCCACTAGCAGCTATGTGGTGCTAGAGTCATGGTGCATTCAAGCCAACTTTACACTTAAATACAATCTGGAAAAGTACATTGCGACTCATAATTAGTTTGGTGACAGCTTCCATGGAAGAATCAAATATTTAAGGGGTCCCATTATGCTTTTTGGGGTTTTCACTTTCCTGTAGTGTGTTATATCGGTTTTTGTGCATGTAAATGTTCTGCAAAAGCTAAAATCCCATAGTTCCCTCCAGAGTGAGTTTCTCTCCCACACACTCCCCCCTGCTAAAACTGTATCACACAGTTAAACATGTCTTCATTGCTCGTTTCCTCNACACTCCCCCCTGCCTGAATTTGACTCCTTTGTTTACTTCTGTAACAAATTGACATCACTATGTCAAACATGTGCTTTTATCGGCGAGCACTCAAAAACATTGCACGTGATAGGCTAAGGGGTGGGACATCTTTAAACAGTTGAACAGAGTCGGTCAGCTAACCAATCAGAGCAGACTGAGCTCTGGTTTCAGACAGAGGGTGAAAAGAGGTGCTGCAGCACAGGCTGCAGGCAGTGTGAGAAAAATAAAGAGCTTTTTGAACACTAAAGCATGGAGACATGTCACAGAAGAGACACTCTTCAATACCTGTTGCATGTTAATTGTTGTCAAAATATGTCACTCAGGTTTTTCGGAAACTGCTTATGGTAAATAATCTCTTTAAGTTATCTTAAAAGCAGCTGTATTTAGCAGCACAACCAATCAATTAAACTAGCTATACTATCAGAATGTGATGCTGTTCATATGCTGCGTTCAAGACAAATATAACTATTTTTTACATTTCCTACTGGAGATATTACAATGACATGCTAGAAAACTTGCACAAACTCCATTTTCCCTGACTTCATGAAGAAGCAGACTTCACACAACAAAGGCAGCACCCATGCAAATGGTGAACCACTAATTAAAATAACTGTATTCTTGTGTTTATTAGTCTGTGCTTATCTGAAGGGTATCAGGGGGAAGCACTGTTTACATTTAAATGAGATTACTGTTGTAGGTTGTTTGTTTTTCTTCCCAGTACTTTCATCAGTATCTGATCAACCCACACCCACACAGTCCTGATGAAGAAGATTAACTGAGTTTTTGAGTGTCAAACAAATGAAAAAAATCTATTGATATAGTATAACCAAATTGTAACCTTGGTTGTGGCTTATCTACCGATAGAGAATAACTGCAGATTTCGAGCTAGGTTTTCTGGGGCTTTGATACATAACTTAACTTTAATGTTCTAAAATAAGAGCAATACCTGAATTGTATGTCCCAGAACACATGGTATTGTGTGTTTTTTTTCTTGCAAGAAGAAGCTGTTAATACGTTTACAATCTTATTTACACCTATATATTTTTTAATGGTATTCAGATTATCAGTAAAATAAAAAAGCTTTTATAAACAGAGCTTGACTGAGCTCGCTCTGAACTGGTCTGAATTTGAATTTATTTAAATGTAACCATAAAATGTTAAATACATGCAGTTTAATCTCTCCCTCAATTGTTTCAATGCTTGTCGGAGAAGACATAAAGCCTGCGACAGCCGAGGTAAAAGGTCAGCAGAGAATCCATACAAGGTGACGCTGCTCCAGATCGAACATCAATCCCTGTCACCTGCTCAAGGAGTTTCCCATCATCCTCAGGGCCACACAGCTGATGGATACCCAGGGAGAGGAGTCCCCTGCTGGTGGTTCCTAACATGTATCAAACCCCGTCATTACCGCTGCCCGGGGGGGGGGGACTGCTCCCTGCTACCATTAACTTTTCATCAGCTGCTTTCACTTCAACAGCCAATCATGTGCTCAGAGACATATACTTCTAAGGACTGGAAATACACTCCTCCATCTCTGCAGGTTAAACATTTAATTTGCTCAGCCGTGTGCTGCACTGCCCAGAATTTGAATGATGGGCAGGGGGTAGATCTATGATGCATGTTTACCTTCTGGGCAGGAGTATATTATACAGAGACCACTGCAGAGCTATCAGTTTTACCATTTATAGGAACAAGTTAGAGTAAAATACGTTGTTTTTGTTCCGCTGCTGCATGCACAGATCATACTTGGGTTTACACACTTGACTATATATTGTTTTATATCGCCTGTATGTAAAATTAATAATAATAATAGGTATGTTTGGTTTTAATCCCATCTCGGCCGCTTGTATCTGCAATCTCGTTCTTTCGGTCATGGTCCTTCATGACCATAGGTGAGGTTACAAAAATGGCCCGGAAGACAGAGAGCTTTGCCTTCTGGCTCAGCTCTCTTTTCGTCACAACGGTGCGGTAAAGCGACTGCAGTACCGCTCCCGCTGCTCCGATTCTCCGGCCCATCTCCCGCTCCATTGTTCCCTCACTCGAGAACAAGACCCCAAAATACTTGAACTCCTTCACTTGGGGTAAGGACTCATTCCCTACTTGCTGAGAACCATGGCCTCAGATTTGGAGGTACTGATCCTCATCCCAGCCGCTTCACACTTG
Source organism: Notothenia coriiceps (assembly GCF_000735185.1). Lineage (NCBI taxonomy): Eukaryota > Metazoa > Chordata > Actinopteri > Perciformes > Nototheniidae > Notothenia > Notothenia coriiceps. Next base: position 7,431 of record NW_011350142.1, read on the forward strand.
CTACAATTAATATTTAGTTTTTATTTGTTTGTTTTCCTTGCATCCTGGTAGTAAATGTTACATTACATGACATCACATGTGGCTTGTTAGACGCTTTTATCCAATCCCGACAGGAGCAATCTGGGCTGAAGTGTCTTGCCCAAAGACACAACGACATGCTGACTGCAGTGGGGATTGAACCAATGCTCCTCTGATCCGAAGATAAACGCAATGGAACCAACCTGTAACATGAGAGCCACTCATTACAGATTGGAAGTGTATATATCAGGGGTGTCCAAAAGTTTTTCACGAGGGCCACATACAAAACAATATATACGAAGGGCAGGTCCCCTCACTAGAGGTGATGTATATTGCCTCATAAGTTAAGTTATAAGTCGGCAAAATCAATAAAATGTATGTAAATTATGCTTAATCAGCGTACATCACAGCTCTCCTTAGGGTTTCAATTATTTTGTTGGTAGCTCATTCCTTATAACAGAAGTGTCAGATTGCTTATAAGAGGAAATAGGAAGGGTATATTCAAGTTTGTTATGCATATAAGTTATTGGGATTTTTCCTTATCGACTTAGATTTGTTAGAAAATATTTTCAGCTTTAATTTACAAAATGTATTTGAAAAGTGGTTTTTATTAACACATGAATACAACTGTATAATATCTGTTTACATCTATATTTAAGAAGTAAAAGACAAACACAAGTTTCAAGGGCCATACTGCATTATATATTTTTAATTTGCTGAGGGCCGATTCAAAATGGTCTGCGGGCCGCATTTGGCCCCGGGCCAGAGTTTGGACACCCCTGGTATAGATCGTTCAAATAGAGAAAAATGTGTGGCATTCACCGATGGCGTTTTTTCCCTTCTTAAGTATACAAAAAATGTTCTGGTTATGAATCGGTGGAGTGACGATAGTAGAGGTGTGGACTTGCACCTTTATTTCTACTTCTACCAAAGAAAAGCACTCCTTAAACAAGTTGATTGGTGTTAGAGTTGAAGCAGATTTTTTTAAATCTAATAAAATAACTTGAATTTAAACGCTGAGTTCCAGACTGTTTCTCATCCAGACTCCTTGAGCTGTACCTGGCTCCGAGCTAGTTTTATATCACATTTTATCTTTCCTTTTTCAGTGAGGAGCACGGCGGCGTCTCAGAGAGCTCTCCGGGGAGAACAGACGATGTGGGCAGCTCCCGGACGGACTGACGGAGCAGAGTGTGCCACATCCCAGCATGTGATCTCAGCACTATTCCAAAGGTTTCCAGAGAAGGTCCAGATTACACTTTGTTTTATGCACACACTTACAATAAACAACAGTCTGTGTGTATGTATTTGTTCACTTTTACAATGTACACGTTTGTTTAATATGCCATCTTTGCTTTTGATACAGTGTTAGATATCATCAGGATAAAAATGATCGTTATGTGTCTGAAAAATAAATATGTTTACCTAATTTATACATTTGTACATTGTTTTACCATTAGTTTTGAGAGCCATTTGCTTGTTGGTAAACTGCACCCAAATTGACTCCTGACCAAGCGGCAAACTCTGGGGAACAGCCGGGACGCCAATACGGAAGTGCAACACACTGCAGTTCATACATGGGCCGCTAGGGACTGACTGCAGAAAGGAGCAATTTCCATAGACCCCCATGTTAAAATGCCCGACTTTACAGATGAAAAAAACATCTACCCATGGATGCAATAAATATTATTATCGATATAGTTAGATTCCACCTTCATGATTATGAATCTGTGAGTGAATTGTTTTCTAACACAACCCTTTTATTTATATTAGGTCTTAAAGTTTTTGCATAAATTAGGGCGTGGTCACTTTGATGGACATGTAAATGCCTCACTGTCAGCTAACAGCAACTTGTCCACTCTGCTAGGCTACAACCATAGAGGCTACAACGTTAGTTAGTTATAGTACTGTACTTGACCCTTTAGGTTTAGCCGTGTTCGTGGTGATTGTGCCTTTTAGGGAATATTGTTACAAATACCAGACAATTAAAATGTTGTGCTGTGCGCTTGAATGTACTAACAGAACTTCCAAGAAGTCTAAAATGATAATATTATACATGTTAATCCTGTTCGCAGGTGTGCTTGGTAGCTTAGCTTGTTACTTATTAGCCAGCTAAGGACGTAACCCTTTATACATACATACATTTTAGTTTATGATTCAGCCTTAGGTAAGACTTTTGTAGTATATGGCAGGGGTCGGCAACAGGCGGACCGCGGTCCCAGGCGCCGACCTATACGGACCCGGACCTATAATCAGGGGATTTCAATTTTGACGGGGCGATTCTATTTTAACCGCCGCCGACAGGGGGCGAAAGAGACGAGTGAGCAATACAGGGAGAGAAACAAAGAAGAAGGGATGAGAGCGCGGCAGAGAGAAGCGGAGAGGAAAGTGAGTGAAGACAATAATTAGCGATACAGGGAGAGAAGCGGAGAAGAGCGTGAACAGGCGAGTTAGCGGCAGCCAGGGAGAGACAAATAATTACACATTGCGCTCTCCAAGAGGAGGAAAGTGGACAGTGAGACAGAGCTTTTAACCCTGAGTGGACTCATTCATGTTCATCCTGCCCACTGGGAGCAGAGAACCAGTGTGTCTCATTTGTTCAGAGACCGTGGCGCTCATTAAAAGTGCCAAAACGTCACTATGAGACAAAACACAAAGTGTTTGACCAAACATTCCCTCTCAAGTCAGAACTGAAAATAAGCAGTCTCAGAGCCCAATATGATCAGTCCACCAGGATCAAAATTCAAACTAAATATCGTTCCAGCGCAGGCTAACCGAGGCTAACCAACGAGCACCTGCATGTGTGTATGAGAATGGCC
>NW_011350143.1:0-8678 GCF_000735185.1 Notothenia coriiceps
TTAAATTACTCTCTGAGTCTTTAGATAGTTAACTTAGTTTAAGTTATCTCAATGGGTCTCAAACGGTTCGGTCACCATTTATGTAAACACATATTTCCATTTGAGGGGGTAGTGATTAGTAAAATATGCATGAATAATACAAACAAAATGTTAACTGGTGAAAAAAGGTAAGATAAACTTGTTGAGAGCTAAAACTAGTCTTTGCTGTTGCCTCAAAGAGGAGCAGGGGGGAGAGGAGGGAGACAGGAGAGGCTGATTCAGGAGCCCAGACACACTCACAACTATAAATGAACCAAAAACAAATAAATAAACAAGTTTCAATGTTTTTTCATATTGGATATTGTATGTTATTGGTTATGGCCATGTACTTATGATTTTATGATTATTTAAATGTATACATTTTTGTTTCATATGGGGGTAGTCTCTTTATTTCCCCCTCAAAATGCACCAGATTGATGCATTTAAGTCCAACATTTAAAAAAAAATCTTACCGGGGGACCCCCCTATAGGATTTGAGGCCCGGCCCCACTGTTCCCAAATAGTTTTGCAATTTTTTTTAAATAGTAACCCATCTCCATATGTTTCTTTTTGGGTAGTAGATTTAAACTAGAGGGCTATAACTTTGTGCAGCAACGCTATTGACAAATAAATCCAGCAAAATGGCCCAAAAAACTGGTAGTGGCCTCAGGGAAGAGGAGTCATTTAACCAGCCAGTAGGAGTCAAGCTTTACTTTCTTTTATATCCATAAAGAAAAAGTAAATCTGTTTACAGTTGTTTCATTATGGATGTTGAGAGGTATCCATATATCTCTTCATTTTGCTCTCAAAGTGCACCAGATTGATGCATCTAACTTCAATATTTTAAAACAAATGTTCTCGGGGGAGCATGCCCCCGGACCCCCCTAGACTAGAGGGTGTCAGGTCCACTCCCCACTTATAAAAATAGCACTTTACCACTGCACCCCCTCTAATCTCAGATGCACCCTGAGTCATTTTGTTTAAGTACAGTGAGCCTTTCTAAAATATACAGTAAAGAGACAAACCCACCAGCATTATAGGATATACTATGACTTTGTGCCAAATACTTGTTGCTGATTTAGAGTACTGGCACCTTTTTTATTCCAATTCAAGCACTGGTTATAGCGTTGAATCCAGGCCTTTGCCATACCTAATTCCCTATCTTAATTTCATCAGAATGCTGTGAGGGGCCACGTTTTTTCCTATTAAAACAATCTTAAAATATACAAATTGGAGTGACTTTTCAGAACAATGCCTGAACTTGTGATCTGTAGCTAAGGGGTTGGCGTAAGTGCAATGTCTACCATTTGGAGACCAGGTTTAAGTCTCTTATTTTGTATTCCCTTGTTGGCCTTATTAAAGATGGACGTGGTCTGAGGCACAAATACTACAAGGACTACAAGGACTACTTAGGTAAGTGAGGTAATGTAGACTACCTGAAAACCTTTACTTTGACCAAATCAGTAATAAGTGCCAATCTGCCTGACATGATGATGGGTCTTTCACTGACAGGTACCAGCTCGAGCAACGCAGTTCGCTATGAAAAACATCACCAAAAGCATCTTGGATGAAGTATGTTTCCAGCCACTTTAAATTATCAAAAACCTGTGTCTCCCGCTCAACAAAGCCTTATGTTTTCTTAATTATCTGTTCTCAGATCAACCTGACCTCAGACTCAGCTACGACCATAACTCAACCTCAGACATCAGCCCAGTTCTGTTCATTCATCTTTCACCACACCTGAACCAGGATCAGATTTGACCGTTTTCCATGGCCTACAGTTGCTACCTCCTCTTTGCAAAGCCCTGTATTTCAGCCTGACCTCCACCTTTGGGAGAGAAGTCTGACATATCTACAATACACAGCCAAAGAAATAAGTGTTTTTCTTCTGTCTCTCTGCCTGGTGTTTGTTAATGAATGGAGTAGAATATGTTGGGTGTGCACCAAAGCTGTTCATCAAATGTCTCAAAAGGAACCAATGCCATGTTTTGTTTGTTTATACCCTCCCTCTCCCTGCAACTCTTTCTTATTCTTGAAATCACACCCTCTAACTTTGAGGCTGGTCAGCAGAGAAAATCTAAACCATGCTTATATTTCTGTATTTTTTTCATAAGGACGGTGCTCAAATGTCCTGATCTATAATCTGGAACGTTTTATAGACAAATAGAACAACTTCCAGCTGCAGTGGTTCTCATTGTTAAATTAAAACCAAATGTGTTTTAATATTCAGACTAATTAATCAGAATGTGTCCAATGACTGTGTGGATTGTGTCAGTTTGAAAATATTTGGAAGAGCTGTAGATAGTAATGGCCAACAGATGCTGACTGTTACTTCAAAATAAGATACAATTGTTTCGTCTGTAATGTGATACTGAAAGGTAGATTAGGGGTTGATTTTGCCTTCAAAATAAAACTGGATGTTTCATATCTTTGATTAATGTCGTGAAATTAATTTAATGCAGTTAGATTGTTGGAACATCTTATAATTTTAAGTAATTATATAACATTATTTAAAAATACTTTACACTATCTCATCCCCTGTTGCAGTGCGGGAAAGGGCTTTTGCACAGAGCAGATGTTTGAAACTGGTCAAAAAAATCTTCTATGTTACTATTAAACTTTACTTGCATGATCAAATCGCTATTGTCTTTGTTATAAATGCAAGTGGTGCTCACTTATATTGCTGCCTATAATAACACCAACAGGATAAAAAGCTGGTCACATAATAGACTGAGGGGTCAAACTAAAAGCTGTTAACCATACTCTATGTGCAAAGCTAAAGTGGAGTCTGAATGTTATCTGACTGGTGCTGTCATGTTGCCTTGATTATTCTAAATAAACCATATTGTTTAAATCAGTTTGGTGATGTTTTTGTGGTAGTGTTATTATTTGTTAGCAGTAGAAACAAATTTGAGATGAATAATGTGTTAAGTCTCTATTCGTAGAAATTCTAAGTAAAGACCGAAAACATCAGCGATTTTGTTTTTGACAGTTTCAGGATATCCTCTAAAAATTAAAATGTCCTTCTGGTTAATCTAAATAGTATTCCAAAATTTAATTTAATTTAGCTGATGCTTTTATCCAAAGCGACATAACATAAGTGCAACAAAGCATAAAGATACAAACTCAGAACAACAAGAAAAATGCAGCTTATTATTAGTAGGGTGAATGTACAGTGAAAGGATGTCTTCATCCATCCCATGTTTTTTATTTCGATATCATACTTTCTTCTGGTGCAGTATAGGCTATAGGCTATATGCCACAGGGCATACATTTAAAACCAAATAAGTAGCCTATAGGCCTAAAGGGCAACAATTTTAACATTCAGATCTGCATTAACCTTTTTAACATAAAAGAACATGTTTTATAAGTATGCATCTGCATGTGGAAGTTAGAAATTCTTGTGTAAAACTAAACTTTGTACATTCAGGAAATGCTTTGTTATTGCAATGCTACACCGACATCATGTGGAAAATGTATAGCCCAGTGGGTGCCTCGTGCCTGTCTCTCCTTTTGTCTAGCTCTCTCTCACCCTCTCCCCTCTCTCATAGCAGCGCTAGCACGGACGTACTGTAAGCACCTGGCTAAAAGCTGCGTCAGAGAGAAAAAAAGCAGAATCAAATTGTCAGTGAGTACTTAGTGTGGCGAGTATAACAGCCATTGTTTTTTGTATAAACCGGTGATGGTAACGCTCCGCAGCACACAGGCAGTGTTAGCACCGGGTCGGAGACTTCAAACAAACTATTGGGCATGTCGCGCGTGACTGCCTCATCACCGTCACCTTGTTGATTTATTTCACCATGAGTGCGCCGAACAAATCATCCGACAAAAGGTTAGTGCGGAATTCTCCTGTAAGTAGGCAATGTGGAAGATAAATGTTCGTAGTTTGTTTATCTTCAACACAATGTTGTTGTGGTGTTTGTATCTTTCAGTATAATAATTATTTAAACTAGTATGGCCTACATATTTTCCTAGTTAGCAACATTTTTATTTTATTTTATGTCAAGTAGCTACCATTCAAAAATGTTGGAAACATCCACTTTTGGTTGTTTATCATCACCAAAGCTGTCTGACTGACTTGACACCTCCATTAACCAGAGGATCTCAATGATACCAACATGTGCCCAGAAGGTGTCAGTGTAGTTTATTCAAAATGCTGCACTAATGAAAAATGTTCTTACAGTTGTGACTCTATCAACAATGTAAGTATTCTAAACATTTAAATATGCTTTTCATCTCAGTCAAGGTCATGGGCAGCAAGGACAATATTGGCTGCATTTTACAAATGTGTTCGCTTTTTAACAGTGACATGATACGCTCATATGTTTCCATCCATATATTGAACATAATTCCTTGTGCGCAAACATTTTTGACTAAAATGTCTTCTATTATACAGAATTGGCTCCAAAACTAAGCTGGAAAGGCTACTAAAGGAGAGAAAAGGCACCTTTCCACTGCTGATCAAGGTATGAGGATTACTATTACTTTCTGACTAATCTACAGTATAATGTGCTTAGTACGTTTTTTGATAGGCTTGAGTTCATTTATTTTTTTGACAACCTGACCGGTTCACTACTATAAGTTAAGTGGTGGTCATGTTTCTGTTTGGCTCCAAGCAACCCTACACCCTGTGTTGACCTCCAGGCCATTAAACAAATGTTATTTAGGAGATTGTGTGCACTCAGCGGAAGTGATTTATTAGGGAACATACTCTACCTTGTGATGTTGGCCTGCACCACTGAACCATTCGAGAGAGGTGGGAAGAGCAGACATACCCAACCTGGAGCCATTACAGGCACTATTCTGTATGTATATGCACTGACATCACCTAGCCCCGTCGTCTCTTCTTCCTAGAGAGTTTCACAACTCCAGCTCTGCCCTAAAAGGACCCATTCACGCAGCAGTGGACCGATTCCACTCAATAGGGTTTCAAAGCCCATAGGATCTCGCTCACTGAGCTCCTTTGGGACACTTTTGTACTTACTGTTGATTAAACTTTGAATACAGTTCGGAACATCACATGAGGCAGGACAGTCCACTGCAGCAGGAAGGACTGAAACCGTTTGATGTGGAACACTATGCAGGACTGTGCCGGTCACCTCAGTCTAAAGCTACCTCTGCTCAAACAGAGACGCTTTGAATGTAGATAACATATGAATATTGGGCAACAGGGGCATCATGCAGACAACATAAAATGAATGGATTGTGTGTGTGTGTGTGTGTGTGTGTGTGTGTGTGTGTGTGTGTGTGTGTCGCCAGGGTCAACTGTGAGTACTTTATTTTGAGATTTTGTTTGCTCAGAACCTTTTGACATTATAATAGAGTTAAATAACGGGAAAAGTTTCACCTCTTGGAAAATAACAAACAGGGCTCTTTGAGTTACTTTTTCTTTACCTGCTATTACACGGCCATTATTTTACTTCTCACTAAGAGCTTTGAGCGTATTCTACACAGGGCTGCCAGAAAGCACTTGGGGGAGGCAGGTGATGGAAAGATAAAATAAACAAAGAAAAATAAGGAAAAAGAGAGTAACAAAAGTAAATTGCAACAGCATTCGAGGGTCCGTTCACCTCAGTACTTGACTTATAATATAAGTGCATTTTGAGCACAGACAACTTACGCCCAATAGATTTGCTCAAGTACTGTACCACAGTACCATATTTCGTAATTGTTTTAATTCGAACATTTACATGTCATGCTACTTTCCACTTCTACTCGATCAATTATTTCAGATTAAACTATCCAACATGATACAAAGTAGTTAAAATGTGAGGTCTACCAGCCGTCACTTTAAAATGTCTCCTACATGAAAAGCATCAATAATAATATTTCAATAATATAAGTCATAATAAAAGCTTCTTTACAGGAAAGAAAAGGTCTTTCACATTAATAATCTAAGTACAGTGTGATTGTAATACTGTTGTGCTATTCCTAAAGTAAGTAAGTACTTTGACTCAAGTATAACATCTGTGTACTTACTTAACAGAGGTATTAGCTGTGACTTGCAGCAGGAGAGGGAGGTACAGACACTCCTCACCCCCGCTGGAGAGACAGATAGGGCCCGCTCGTCTGAAATGGACTGGCACTGTGCTCGTCTCCAGTGTGTGTGTGTGTGTGTGTGTGTGTGTGTGTGTGTGTGTGTGTGTGTGTGTGTGTGTGTGTGTGTGTGTGTGTGTGTGTGTGTGTGTGTGTGTGTGTGTCTCTCTCTCTGTGTGTACTGTGTGTGTTCCTGCTGTGTGTGTGTGTGTGTGTGTGTGTGTGTGTGTGTGTGTGTGTGTGTGGGTGCGTGTGGTGTGTGTGTGTGCTCAGGAAGAATGAAAGGTGTGAGTTTTCAGAGGGGAGTTGAGCAGGAGGTGGAGGAAGAGGAGGAAGACGAAGATAGGCGAGCGCTGGTTTAAATCCTCCCGGTAATATTGCTTTCTTCACTCTCTTGGCAGAGAGATTAACTGCTAATGGAGAGGTTGTGTCTGCTATTAGCTTCAACAACAACAACAACAACAACAACAAGGGAGGGTGACGACGACTGCAACCACAGCAACAAACACACACACACGGAGACAACACACACTTTTCTGTTTAAACACTTCTTAAAGAGAGAATCCCTCCGCCAAGTGACTTCACGGTTTCACGAGTACTTTATTTATTTGAAGGGACGTTGGGTTTTTATTTCACGTTTGCTCCAGTTTATGAATGTAATACAATAAAACAGAAAAAAATAATTTGTTAAAATATTTGTATAACGATAAGAAGTTAAAGTCAGAATTTGCAATATGAATGAATGAATTAGTTATTTATATAGTCCTAAGAAAATGTAAAATAATACAAATACAAATAAAATGTATTTAATTTAAACTAATACAACTAAAATAAAAGTATATAATAATAATCCTTATATTTATTATAGCGCTTCATCAATGACTCAAAGCGCTTTACAAATACACATAGTGAGGTTAGAGAGGTAGTTGTTGTTGTGTTTTTTGTTTTTTTTTTTTGTGTGGTTTGGTGTTGTGTGTTTGTTGTGTGTTGGGCTGTGTTGTTGTGTGTGCTCCGTTGTGTTGTGTAGTGTGTGTGGTGTGTTGTGGTTTAGTTTGTGTGTGTGTGTTGTGTGTTGGTGTTGTGTTGTTTTGTGTGTGTGTTGTTCGTGTGTGTCGTTTGGTTGGTGTTGTGTGTGTGTTTGTGTGTTGGGTTTGTGTGTGTTGTTCTTTTGTGTTTTGTTTTTTTTTTTTGTTTTGTTTGTGTGTTGTTCTGTGTTGTGGTGTGTGGTGTGGTGTGGTGTCGTTTGTTGTGTGTGTCGTGTGTGGCAGTAGAGGGAGAATGGCCGCGGCGTGGCGGCTGGGAGAAATGTGAGAGGGAACCTGGCTCGGTGAAGTTTCTTTTTATCATAAAAAAACACTTAACAGTTTCCTCCATTGAAAGTCTTTACTGTATTATGACCAGCTTGTTCGCATTAGTGTGGTGGTGGGTGTGGTGTTGTTGGTGTGTGTGTGTGTGTGTGTTCGTGTGTGTGTGTGTGTGTTGTGTGTGTGTGTGACAACGGCGATATTGTTGCTGTCCTTTCAGTACTTTGTGATTATTGCTGTCTCTACATAGCGAGAGTGTTGTTGTGAAATAACTTACATAAATGACACCATCACACACACACAACACACACACAACACACACACACACACACACAACACACACACACACACACACACACACCACACCACAACACCACGCACACACACACACACGACACACACACACACACACACACCACAACATTTCTCCACCACACGTCTCAAACCACAAGCCTCGAAAGTTGAGATTAGGGGGAAGAAAATATGCCAGGGCTCGTCGTCACCGGCAGCCTTTATGTTCTAGTCACACACACACCACACACACCACCACCACCACACACCACACACCACACACGGCGCCACAGACGACACGCGCACGACACAGAACGGGGCACGCATGCACACACCACACACACATCACACCACACACCCACACACACTAGTCCTTCTTCACTTTCCACACTCAAAATCTCCCCTCAACTCGCCTCCCCTCCTTTCTCCTTCAGCTTCTATCAGCTCGCGCCGAAATTTAGGAGGGCCATATAACCGAAAGAAGTGGAGAGACCCGTCTCTCTAACTGCACGATTACCTCTCCAACCCACAGGACGGGAGAAATTTCGAAGTTGTTGTGTTGTTGTTGTTCTTGTTCCTCCACTGCTGCTGACGTTGGTGCTCGTTGTTGTGTGTGTGTTCCTCGTTGTTGTGAAAATACAAATTGTGAAGAATTTCTCTCTTAGGAGCGGTCACTGCAAGTCAAAGTGCTCATGACAATAAATAAAACTTTCCCTGCAACCCAAAGAATAAAGTTCAAACGAGGTCATTACTTACAATATGTTTTTGTCTTTTTCTATTAAACAATTTATAACCATATCTGCTATTCTTCAATTCAGTCTTAAACGTATACTTACTTAATAATCAATAATATATCAGGATTCTTTTACAATTTATTAGTGTTATGTTATTTTGGCATAAATTAATTTGATTATGTTGATTTTATTTTCATATATTATTATTCAGGAATATAACCCCATAATCATCGTCTGCGAAGTAGTTACTGAGTTATCGCGAAATGTTTATTGTTGTAAGTGACAGTACGTATAC
>NW_011350143.1:8723-27519 GCF_000735185.1 Notothenia coriiceps
TGTTCCTGCTGTGTGTGTGTGTGTTCCTGCTGTGTGTGTGTGTGTGTGTGTGTGTGTGTGTGTGTGTGTGTGTGTGTGTGTGTGTGTGTGTGTGTGTGTGTGTGTGTTCTTGAAGTGGCCTCCTGATGCCTTTAGTCTCAGATGGGATTAAGTCAGTAATCTCATCTCAGCCTGAGACGTCGTCAGAGTAGGAAGACACACACACATCCCGTAATGTGACATGTTGTTCTTTAGCTGTATTTATTTGTCCCAGCTTCCTGAAGAAACCCTCACCAAATAAATACAAATATCTTGCATTCTGACTGTGTGTCGTATCAATAAAGAATAAAATAATGTTCTTGTAAATAAAGGTGTTTTATTTCTCCATTATTCAATATTTATATTAATACTTTTTAATTAATAGTATTTTTTACTTGCAGTGATTTAACATCGGGTCGTTTTATTTTGAAGGCAGGAATTTGTGCTGTGTTGACTTCTAGATGTTATACAAAATATATAATAAATAATAACAGTACAGTCGCTGTGTGTGTGTGTGTGTGTGTGTGTGTGTGTGTGTGAGNNNNTTATACAAAATATATAATAAATAATAACAGTACAGTCGCTGTGTGTGTGAGTGAGTGAGTGAGTGAGTGAGTGAGTGAGTGAGTGAGTGAGTGAGTGAGTGAGTGAGTGAGTGAGTGAGTGAGTGTGTGTGTGTGTGTGTGTGTGTCCAGCATCTGACAGAAACATGTTAGTAGATTAAGCAGCTGAGATTCTGAGAGGCTTTAATGACCTCTGAAAAGAAACGCTCTGACTTCATTCAACTGCCACACACACACACATCTCAAACATAAAACACAACACACACAACACATCACAAACACACACATAAACAACACATCACACAAACACACACTCACCTGTCAGCAGGGCGTCTCTGATGAACGGCGTCACGACGACCTCCACGAGACGCTCCAGCTGACAGAACTCCAGGCTGGGAGCATCGTGGACGCCCTGAAGGGAGAGAGACCGAAGGGTTAGAATAACACGTCGTAAGATTTGGAGAAAAAAGGCTCATTCACAGGAAATACAAACCGTAAACATTTTGAGAAAATAGTTGTGGTGTGTGTGTGTGGGGGGGGGGCGTGTGTGTATGTGTGTGTGTGAGAGAAGGGGGCCTTTAAAAGAGGTCAAAAGAGGCCGATGAGAAACAGCAGTAATATCCATCATGACAGAAAAGCGTAGATTCAAAACTTTAGTATTCCAAGTTACATGTAGATATTGCATTATGCAGGGTGCGTTGACTGCTCTCTCCAGTGCTTAATCTCATCCTGGTACTTGTATTTGCTTTGAACTCAGCCTTTCTTTAAAAGGCCCCCTATATTCTCATTAATAAGCAATGCAACTGCCAAGAGATTATTAAGCCTGATGACGTTCAAAAAAGAAACAACACTAGTCTTTGAACATCAGTGAGAAACTCCAGAAAGAGCTGCGCTTGAGGCATCATTTAAACCTGTGTGTGTTTTCACTGAGTAAAATGTTCTCGAAGTGAAGTAAGGATATCAATAGAGCGCATTTGCGTCATTATAAAGCACTGACGCAAGCAGCTGCTCTGAGCAGATGCACCCCTTCAAGATGTGAAACGCCTTGAGACTAGCAGGCAGTATGTTTTCATATTTGCACATTTTACACGATATGACTCTCTGCTAAAGTCCACATTCGGCATTTCAGCCTTATTTTTATATCATAAAGAGTAGTCAGAGGCTTCCAATAAAGTGCTTCATTTTACTTTACAGATAAACATGACTTATTTCTGAGTAATCGTCCACTCGCTGTGATTCAGGGCAAAATATTATTACAGTAGTGGGTCTGCAGTTCCTCTATAAATTCATGCTGGATTATGTTTATTGTCTAGGGATTTCTATATATGCAGCTAGCGTGTCCTATTTTCACGATTCTTGAACGTTTTTTTCCATCTGCTGATTATTTTCTCAGTTAATCTATGTCTTTAACAGCCATAAACTGAAAAAAACTGCTAACTTTACTGGAGCAACTGGAACAAGAACATGTATGGTGTAACCATTGGTTGATCAACAAAGCAGTTACATTTATTTTGTTGATCTGTTGGTCTTTTAATGATTAAAGTAGAGTACAAGTAGAGCTTGATTAAAATGTAATTAAGCTCTACTTGCATCCCTATATAAAGGCAATATAAATACACTCTGAATCTTTAGATAACCAGTTGCGTTTACCAGTATTTCACTACGCCAATCAATAATTATCAGTTGCAGTGACAATGTGTTTTTCCACCATGTTAGCTAGCTAACATTTCCTCAGATACAAAAATAGTCACTTTCTAATCGTTCTTTGAAACTAAAAAGTGATGCTCTGCCAGTAAAATCTCAAACCTGTATGGTGAAGAAATAGGACCCTGAATACATTACATTTGGATTCAGTATGGCAAGCCGTGAGGATAAGCAGAATATTATTTGTTGTCATTACATCTGATAGTGGCAAAACACAAATTAACAACCATTTTTGTTCCTTATATCTTTGGGAAGGGGGAATTATTTTAACAATCGGATGTGGTTATCAGTTATTGTTTATCAGGGCACCTGGCGGGAGAGGGCCTTCCCATTATTCTGATGAACCCTGCCCCTGGTAGGGTTTCTCATCACAGCTCTGTCCTTTGTTGACACTGGACCCCCTGAATTAAGAGCAGTCAATTAGAGGGAGCTCACCTTTGCTGAATTACACACTGATATCAGTGTCACAGTGCACAGGGTTCACACTGCCACACACTGTGTATGAATTATATTATAACCAATATGATGCCAACTTCCTTGTCACCTCTTTGTATGACGTGTTTGTATGCATTCACGTACAGAACAGCCTATGGCTTGTTGTCAGGGTCGTCACATGGCGCTTGCTTCTCAACATGTGAGTCTCCGTGTAGCGCCGTAATAAATGGCATCATCCTCGCTGCTGTGTATGACTAGGCTCCCTCCCACTGGTCCACACAGCGCTGGGAAGCTGTGTTTGGCCTCATGCTGCCCAGCCTGAGCCTACTTGGGCTGCTATGGCACAGCTGCATATTTCCATAGTGAGGATGTGCTCAGCATCCTCTGCATGGAGAGGACAGCTGGACTGAGACACTCCCCAAGTCTGACAAACATTAATTGGATTTACAGAAGAATGCTGGGTAAACAGCCACCCAGGGAGATTTGTTAATGAGTGCCTGGCTTGGTTGCATGAAGCGTCTGTTTTCCTTTAACGGTGAGTCATGCAAAGCAGAGCTGCTGAGCAGGGTATGCCAACGTCCTCCCCCTTCACACCCTCTCCTTCCATCTCCATAGGCTCGGGAGCGTTGTTGTGTAATAATGTGCTTGGTCTTATTTAAATGTTGTTATATAAGAGCATTGGTTGCTGTTTATAATCATAATATATCTTGGTGATAAATATAACCACCACTGTCTAAACCAGCAAATTCTGCCACTGATATTAACAGTAATACAAGCAACAATAGTAGCATAAATAAAAGAGGACCTATAAGATTTATATGGTGAAGAAAAATTGGTCGGCTACTGGTCAATTGTAGAATGATCCAGAAGCAGTTTAAGGAAATTATTACTGTGATTGCACAACTAAAATAATGTAATTATATTGCACGTTTTTCATTTTTCTTCCAGATCTCAACAGTAAAATAAGGAATTGGGTTGATGTTTTATTTTCTATGTAGTGTTGAAAGTGTTTTTTGTATTCTTTATTTGGAGTCACTTAGTATTTATATTACAGATTGTACAACTATCATACTGATCGATACAGGGATCCATCTTTAAGCTTTTTTTATTCCCTAGTATTATTTGACACAGCCAAAGCAGAAACAAAACAAAGCAAGGGAGTGTGTTTATATAAAACGATTGACACATTTTTTTTAAATAAATGTACAATAAGACAGAATACTGTTAAGTAATTGTGATAAAGATAATCAGAATTATGTCGGTCATTGTCATGCCTGTGTCGGTCTCGGTGTTGGACAGAGTGTGTCAGTATACACCTGTAGCACCTGCTGAATGAGATAGGCATGAATGTCAGCTGAGAAGGTGCAATACAATACAGCTTTATTTATAGAGCACTTTAAACCTCTAGATCAAAGTGCTTTACAGTCAAATAAACAAAACAAAACATACCAAAAATAACACAGCACATCTCACACACCATAAAACAAGTACAAGTCAAAACAATAGACAACTTAAAAGCAATAAAAGCAACACTCTAAAATATGTTAATATGCTAAGGAGAAGAGGATGGTTTTAAGAAGCGATTTAAAGCAGGCAGTGTGGCCTGTCTGATATGCATGGGCAGATCGTTCCACAGTGTGGGAGCCGCTACAGAGAAGCAACGGCCCCCTCTGAGCTTTGACTTGGTTCTGGGCACATTCAGGAGCAGTTGATCCGCTGACCTGAGAGGGCGGTTGGGCGTGTAAGGGTGTAGCAGCTCAGAAAGATATGGTGGGGTCATGCCATTTAGGGACTCAAAAGCAAATAAAAGGATTTTGAAATGAATCCTAAAATGTATTGGCAGCCAATGGAGCGAAGCCAAAATGGGGGAAATGTGGTCGTATTACATATTACGGAGTGCTGTCTCAAACTGCTGTCTGGAGAGAAAACGTTTTATTTTGGCTAGCTGCCTCAGGTGATAAAAGCTCGTTTTTACCACCGATTTAATCTGACTCAAGTTTTAGTTCAGGGTCCATTTTAATGCCGAGGTTTGTAATGGTGGGCTTGGTGTATTGAGCCAAGGAACCCAGGTCTACAGAATTGGTGCCAGTGGTGCCACCAAAAAACATTACTTCTGTTTTTCCTTCATTCAGTTTTAGGAAGTTGCACGCCATCCAGGCCTTTATGTCCTCTAGACACTTTAGCAGTGGGCAAATTGAGTAACCCTCCTTCTTTTTCAGTGGGACATAAATATGGCTATCATCAGCATAGCAGTGCAAGGTAACACCTGAGCCTTGGATAATAAAGCCGTTAGAATCTAAGACAGGTTCTCCATTTGCCTACTGTGTTTTAATGACACTGCGTGGCACCTGAAGACAACAAACGTTTCAGCCCTCATTGTCCACATCTGCCAAACATGTCGTCAGATTAAAACCTGCAATTTGCACTAATTGTAACAGTTTGAAGGCAGTGTATCGTCTGTGTCAGTAGCATGGACGTCGGGTCTATTGTATCCAAGTGGCGACAAAAGCGGATCACCTTGCGAGGTTGTTGTGGAAGGTGACATGGGAGTCGGTGCTTATGGGGTCGAAAGAAGGACAGACAATGCTCATCTTACCTGGGGGACACATTAAGCTCATCTAAGCCCTCTGTTGGAGCAAAGAGAAGGTTTCAGAGGGTAGCATTGTGGGATACAGCCAATGAATGAAGTTACTTAGATGGTTTTAGCACAGGCGGCAAGATTCTAAAAGTAAGTAGAAAGAGAAGGGACACATTCTTTGGAAGTAGAAAATAGAAAAATGGGTTGCCTTGAAGTTTGGAGTCAAGAGAGGTAACATCGGGGCCATTTAAGGGCAATTTGTGTGGCCCCAGAGATGCCTGGCCATCATCACTCACAGTCCTGGCGGCACCTCCTCCATCCTCAGGTTCTCAGACCTGGCAGAGGGCAGAGTCTGGGGCATTCAGGTCAACAGCCGCGCTGCACATGATAGGGGTTAAAGCATGCAGTGTTGTCCGCATATTTAGCACTGAATCGTGTGAAGATAACATTTTGATATGGATGTCAACTCGCACACACACGTACCTGTACAAGCTTTTATGCCACACATGCTTCAGCTGTCTCGCATCGGGCTAATCATTTTATGGGATTGGCATTATTGAAAGAACAGTAGGGTTCTGCGTGGCGGGCAGAGCCGTACATGGGGCCCTGGGTTGGAACTCATTCCAGGGATTGGAAGCAGCAGATCTTGGATGAAAGGATGATTAATGAGGTAAGGCTTGCATAGCTGAGCAATACAGCATTATGTTGCTTTGAAAAGTATACACTGTTTAGGTAGAGCATGTATAAGGAGAAGTGAAGAAGCTTCTATCTGTTTGAGTATGGACTCTTTCTTTTAAACATCTCTTGGGACTTTTACAAAACAGCTAAAAAAAATGTGGATGCCAACAATAGTTACATCACTGAAATTGGTCAGGACATCAAGGAACTTGACCTGTTCTGTGAACTGCGCAAACATTTGCAATGTTTTAATTATTTTTAGCAGATGTTGAAAGCAAGTAACGAAATGAACAGCTCCATGTACCGAATATTTAGGTTCCTGTGTTTCTTTACTTGAAACTTAATACAAAAGAAGATAAGGAAGTATGTATTGCCCTGACAAATGCCATGACCTTACCTTAATCTCTCTCTAATTTGATTGCAAGGGTCTTACAATACATACACAATGTATGTATTGGGTTATGTATTGTATTTGTATTATTGAATTGCTTCCCAAAAAATCGTAAATGAAGACAAGGGCAAAGAAAAAGCTGTTGCAGGGTCATTTTTTCCAGGCCATGTTTCTCTGAGGGCTGCATCTCTATGAGGGCTAAGAGATGAGGAAATCACAAAAGAGTTGTCTGACTACAATAACTGTTATAACGTTTTTATAAATGTTTTGAGGTTATAACTCTTAATACAGTATGGCTGTGGGATTGTTTTTTGGTGATACCGCATAAGATGAAAAGTAAATGTTTTTAGGACATTGGGGCAAAGGGTTAGGATTGTCTGTGTTTGGGTCTGTAAGCCTCAAAGGTGAGGGGCTCATATTCTAGACTCAGAGTTGTGGAAATTGGAAAATGCTATTGTATATAGTGCCACCACGGTCCACTATCCTGAGAAGAAAACTAGGGAGCATTGCTTATGGCCCAATTATGGTTCTATGTCTGGTCAAGAAGAGAGACAGGAAGCACTTGTATATCTGTTTGTGGTTATTACAGTACACAAAGTGATGTGTCATGTATTATGAAGGACAATAAGATTACTGTATGTGTACCTTTTTATGTTGGTGGTTGTAAGGGCTTGCCACAGTTGACAAGAAATAATCAGTGGTAGGTCAAGCTCTATCAACCACCCCACAGAACACGCCCACAAATACACAAAACATTTTATAATCATGGTGTAATGTCAGTCTATGAAATATTAACAAGGCGAAGGATCTCATAAGCACAAACTAAAATTTAAAATGAAATAAAGAGAACATTTATAGCAATAATTCGAGCAATTATTGAGTTTTACTTATTGAATAGTGTTATTCTGCAAATGTCTGGTGTCCAAATGTAAGGCCTGTTGTTTAGGATTTACTGGCATGTAGTGGTGAGGTTGCAGATTGCAACAAACTGAATACCTTCCACTTACCCCTCCCTTTTCAAGCATGAGAACCTATGGTGGCATTCAGGTAACATAATACCCAGAACGAAATACGATATATAAGAATTTCAGTAAAAGTTCTAGGTACAATGTTTTGACGAAGCAGTCATTTATTTGTATGTATACGTACTAAAGTAAAAATAAAACATATACTATTTGGAACACAGCCAGTTTGGTTTGTCCCTTTTTGGGCAAATGTACTACACACAATCCTTCGACCAAACAACTTGGTTGTTGGAACCACTGGTATTGAAAATATATGGTCTTATGATAGCATTTTGAAAGTTTTGATTATTATTTGTCACATATATTAATCAAGGGGCATAGTGAGCCACCATATTTACCATGCAGTTGCAGTAAATGTTATCAAAACACAACAATTTACCACCGCCCCCTTCACACCCGCTGCTCTAACTCTGTAGCTATATCACTGAATGATCACACAGTGTGTATATATACATCAGTACAGCATGTTCCTGACTGCAGCTACACAGCAAACATAATTATAATGAAGGATTTCCACTGGCTTCCATTAAGTAATTTTGACCTTGACAGAGCTTTTCTACAATTAAACACTGGTTAGTGTGACTGGACACAAGATGAATAAAGGAGTTTGTTTGTTTTGAATCACCCTCTTCACCGATGAAGTGAGCCTGTTCACGTGGCTAATGGGATTAGCCTTGGCCTGAGCCCTGCTTAATTTGCAGTTGTGTCCTTGTCAATCACATAAACACCGATTAACTTCAACAGAAACAAACACACTCAATCACTCAGTCTTTAAAGGATGATACTCAAGCAAAAACATTCATTATTTGATTTGACCTATTGGGGGTTATTTTAATACAATGACTGATTGTTCATCAGCTACCAATGTTACAGTTGTTCTAGTTGAGTCAGTGAAACTCCCTGGACTATGTTTCTTTAAATCTTGTTCCACTAGATTTCTATTCATAGACGACCTGATGAAATAGTCAGGCAAAATCGTCGGAAAACATGTTGTTAATCTGCTCATCCAGACCAATTTCCATCCCCATCACCATTATCATGTAAGCCACAGTTGAGCCTATAATTGTCTCTATATCTGTGAGAGTGTTTAAGTGACTTCGCCTGTGTCAACTTGTGAACTCGACCCATATCTCACATGGTGACACCCTGTCATTGAGAAGCATGCTCTGCGTCTAAAACTGCAGATGCTGCAATCTGCCTGCAAACTGGGTCAAACTACCAACACTGTTCTGTTGCCAAATGAGAGTTACTGTGATACTGTCTGTTTTGGCTGGCAGCACACCTCTTTTCAGTTTGTCGAGTCTGGTAGCTTGTAGCAATTAGCCAGTACCCAAAATAATTTATTCTGGTCAACTACAAGGAGGAACACCCGCTGTTCATTATTCAAAGTTGGTTTAAACACGTGGTACATTTGCAGCCCATGCAGGCCAACACCTGGTCAAAGGATCGTTATAAAGCCATGGACTACATTTTGTTGAATTAAAATCCCAAGCTATGGGGAGAACAGGGATACAGAGGATACCCCTGTGTGTCACATAAGCTTCAAGAATTGCTGACGGGGCAGTAATAAAATACAGTAGCCTGGCGCTTCAGGCTACAGAAATAGCAACATTTTTCCTGTCACCAAAACAAGGTGATGAACAGTTTTTATTTTTGGTAGAGGGGAAGAAGTTATGTAAGATACTTCTAGTCACTCAAGAGGACAGCTTTTATTTGAAAACATTTAAAATGAAAAGTTACTCTGGGTTGTAAAAGTGAAGGAATTAATATTGTGTCGATTTGTTTGGGCCAAAAGCTGTATTTTGAGCACCATCGTCTCATGTTTATAAAGTTCTTGATTTGGCTAGAGTGCACATTTGTTTGTGGAAACAATGTAAGAAAAACACAAACTCTTTGTAAGACAAATTGTCATATTTGTTTAATGCCAACAGGATCTATAGCAATCCGCAAATGTGGGTTTAAGTTGGTTTACTCACTGCAGTTGTCTCTCAACTCTTTTACAAACAAGCATAAAGTATATTATCCGGTGCATGTTCTTCATTATGCTCAAACTCCCATAAAGCTTTGCAGTGCTTGCTTTGCGCGGCTAATGTGGGTTACATTAGTTACACCGAACCTTAGCCAAAGCGTTAGATGACTTTGTTTAAGCCACAAGCTTAAACTGGGCATATTGGTTTGGTACTTTTCTGACCCCATGACCGGCATTAAGATAAATATTTAGAAAAGCTGTATTGAAAAAAAAATAATCTTCTCGCTTGTAGACTATATTTAGGTCATTTGAAGGCATCTGTATTAAGTTACGACTGCTTTTTAACCAATTAAAAAAATTCCTTGTAGGAGCTTTAATCACCTTTAACATTTCAGTAAATAATTGAATTATCAAAAATATATAAAGAGATACAGAGAGGTCATTACTAGACTTTGTTTCCCTATGACTATCAGCAATATGAATACTCAGTTTGTCCTGCAGGAGGCCAGGGCACCCAGGGCACCCAGGGCAGCCAGGGCAGCAGGGTGTGGTGAGGTATGCTCTATACGCACTATTTGTCAGCAAGACTGCTGCATCCCACAGGGGTTTTGTGGCAGCAGCGAAGCAGGTGGGGAACGGTAGAAGAGATGGAGGTGGGGGGGGTTGACAGCCCCTCTGCCGGTGTCTCCTAGATACAGTGGCAAGTGAGGAGGCAGAGGAAAGTGATGGACGTCTGTTTAACCACATGGGAGGCCCATTAGAGATGCACCTCCTCCCTGTCTGACTTCCTCAGCCCCATGAAGAGCCCATCTGGGAGGATACTTCTCCCTCTTGAACCCCCCCTCCCTTCTCCTTACCTGCCTCCCAGAGGCATCCTATACAGGAAGCAAAGTGTCAGGCCCCTGCTGCTGTGTCTCCGGTTCAGGATGAGTCCCTTGTTGAGTCCCAATCCATACGTCACTGGCAGCGGCGAAGACAGAGAGCACTCCCTCTATCATTATAGAAACAGCAGAAAACAACAGCATCCTCTCACTATCTGTCAGCAGCCTGCCGCTCTACTCTGTCTTTATCCCGGAGCAAAGAAATATAGTGTGGAGGAAACTGACACAGAGGAAAACAAAGGGGCACCAAGGTCCCAAACCAACATAGTGTAACCTTATATGAGTTGGATTAGAGTCCAGAGTGTAGGGGAGAGTTATGAGGAACCACAGTAAGCTCTGCGTGGAGAAGTTATACATATCCTCCAGGCACATCTGAAGAAGACAGTGGAAATCCAGCATTACTGAGCTTTGCAGCATCAAAGCACTGTCAAGTTCCAGAAGAATTTGATTACGTCAAAGGGAGTTAAGGAGCAGCACAATGACTTGCAGTTTCTAGACTTACAGCAGGAGGAAAAGCAGTCCTGGCATCATCTTCAACATATTTCATATTGCTTCCGAGGGTGGCTACCTGATCTCTGACCTGCTGCGTGACTTCCTCCCCTCTGGATGGAAATGCTGTCTAGAGGCTGAAGTGGTTTTCAGGGTGTGCTTGTGACAGCATGGGGGAGATGTGCTATGTGGGAAGACGCCTGCTGTGGTTTTAGCCTCTTCCAGGGCTGCTGCTGGGGCAGGAACAGGAGGGTCCAGCCTGAGGTATGTTTTTCGAGGCAACATGATTTTCTCTTTCCATTCTTCCTCCCTTTTTTTTCTATTTCCTGTTCCTAACCCTTTAGTCTTTAGGCTCACTGTTAGCAAAGTCCTTGTTTTTGCTCATGTCAGAAAAAAATTAACTGTGACACTTTGTTTGATCTATTATTAGTTGCCATGGTGAGATATACTGTATCTGCATTGTTTTGCTCACCGATGCGTTGTCACCTCGGTGACAAAATGCACAGAGCATAATGACTGTCCCCGGTGAGCTTTGGCTGATTTGCCGGTGGTTTGATGATGTAGGCTACTGTTTCATCTCTGCTACATTCTGAATATACTGTACATTTCAGAGCTGGAGCATGACTTGCACTTTTCGTATGCAAGGAAATGTTAAATGATTCAATTAATAGTTTGACTTTTGCGAAATACGCTCGGTGTATGAGAATTTAGCTTCGAATAAATATTAACAGTCACTTGAATGTTATCAATCGAATAAATTGTGGCTTTTATTTGTCAGCGAGAACATAGTTTTGAGGTAGTCAGGCCCTTCTCTATTTTGAATCAGTAGGCCATAGCTATCTATTGGTCAGGTGGATCTACGCAACAATGTTCACAAACATTAGGCAACGACCTCTAGTGGCTGTATATTATGGTGGGAGCAAAAAGGTAGTCAGGCGCAAAAGACAAAGAGCAACTAAGTCCATAGAGGGTAGTTGAGTAGCAGTTATTCAAAGTTACATGCCTGAGTTAACTCACGAAAGCTGTCTTAACTTGTGTGAAACATTTTAAGTGTTTAACTTATTACATAACATAACAAATGTGCTTATTTTAACCCAAACCGTGTGTTTCACTTCCTGTTAGTCCTTGTGTTTAAACTGCTATTTAATATACTGACACATTAGATAACGGGTGAAGTTCCAGCCAGTAGCTACTTAGCTCAGTTTAGCAGGAAGACTCGAAGCAGCTAGCCTGGCTCTGTATAAAGATTTTATTAAAAAAAAGTCTAACTAAATGATACAACAACTTCATATTTTTACACTTTGTTTCCTGTACAAATTAAACAGTCAAGATATTTGTTAATTTACTGTTAAGCAGCTTCTGTTACTGTTGGACAAAGCTGCTTCCCCCCATTTCCAGTCTTAATTCTAACTAAGCTAGCATCATAGCTTCTTATTTAGCATAAATTCAAGAGAATGATATTGTCATCTAACTCTCGGCAAGAAATCAAATAAGGGTCAAAATATCAAACTATTCTTTTAAACTCATGTGGTCTGTGGTTTCTCTATAATGTGATTTAACACATTTTGTATTTTTTTCTAATAATATTGCATGCGGATACTTTAAGATGCAAAGTAATGTGTGACTCTGTCTAAAATTATATCACAGCAGCACATCTATTCTGCTCCAGCTGTAATCTAGGTTGTGTAAAATCTATGCCCTTTTTGTTATTAATCAGGCCAGATTTAAAAGAGCCTTCCACCCTGAGAGTGTACCCTGTCCTCTTCTTGTTGTCCCTCTGTTTCCCCACTCTGATGAAGGGCCACTCGACCAGCAGGGGCCGAACAAAATCCTGAAATCCTGTTTCAGTTCTTGCATGTTTTTTAGCAATACCTTACATATGTCTGTGACACATAATGTAAAAACTAGCTCCATGGATTTAACTCCATGGTCACTGTTTGTTGTTATTGTACAGTTAACTTCTTAACCACAAACAGATTAGGGAATAAGGGAATAGATTAGGAGAGAAGGAGGGCGGATACAGTTATGCTGTCCTGAGACTGATTACTGTAGTGGCCACCGTTGTTACATAACAGCTGTCACCTCCTCATAATCATCTCCTCATTGCATTAAGCAACTGAGTTGTATTATGTGGTGGGAATTAGTCTCTGGAGAACAATATTCTTAAACAATATCTGTTCTCGTGTTCTGCATTTTAGTTTATTCCCTGCTCTGTACGTTGAGAAAACTTGGCGCTTCTTGGTCTGAAGTCTTTCTATCGAGTCTGTTCAATGACTCAAGAAAATATAGTTGTCAGTTGGGGACTATTTGTCTTTGTATCAATTAAACAGAAACATATTTTTCCTCCACTCTTCCTTTGGAGCGTGTTGGCCATAAAAAAACATTTTGATCTCAAGACACCAACGGTTAGATAATATTTTCCTGCACTTCGAGAATGTAGTAAGGGGGGTCAGTTAATGTATTTTCAGGCCTTTATATAGAATGTCTAGAAGGTCTAAGGAGAATTGGGAATTATTACATTTTTATTTTAACAGAAACTAAAAGTCTTAAAGCAATATTTTATTTTAACTACAGGTTTGGAGCTTGTAATGAATTATAGCTATATTTAAAATATAGTAGGCTATTTAACATTTTTTATTTTTCTAATCAAAACTAAAACTCGGTAATCTGATCAGATGATATAATATATTATTTCCCCACGTATACCAACTTAAAAGGCATCCTTTTTATATATGATTCATTTAAAATTGTTTTATTTAGATTTTGCAGCTCGTTCAAAGTTGAAACACTTGAAATAATGACGTCAAGCTGGATTGTTTTCACACGATAAAATGTTTCCAGTGTGACACGACTTTGCGGGTGCAAAGCCTCTCTGGAGCTCAGTTTAACAGCCAGCATTCTTCATAACAGCCTCTGTAAATTGAGTGTGGCCACGACGTACGTGCGTCGGTGTGAAAACCCTCTCTGCTCAGCGTCGGTGTTGGAGAGCGCATCAGTCATACCGCATGGTGTAGGTGGATGACAGCAAACGGATAAATGCGATCTATATCGGGAAAGCCCCGGCTGTCCGCAGCAGAAACCTGAACAGGTGGCTCCCTCAGAGCCTTCGCAGTAACGCGCCAAGGCGCAGAGACCCTCGACAGCTTGTCTCGCTAATCGTTTCTCGGACGAAAGCGCATTTACCCTCGTGCGCGTAAAACCGGGAGTCCTGCAGGTTTGGGTCAGGGGATGTGATCAGTCATCGGGGTTGTACTCACCAGTGTTGATCCAGTCCTCTCCGCGAAGTTTTGGATAGTGCGTCTTATTTTTGAGTCTGGACTGACAGATTTGGATACTATGGCTCTTTCTTGGATTTTATTGTCTCTCCTCTGAGTTTGGATTGCCAAGTAGCTGTAAAGGCTGACACTGAGAACACAACATGTTGCCAGAAATAAACAGCAAGGTGAGCCACTTTGATATGAAAGCAAGTGCACTGGTCGATTGATAAAATAGGCTATTTTCTTTGGATAATGGTATCACTGTGGTTTTCTGGTTTATATTCATTATCATTTGAAAGCTGTTTATAGTCAATCAGAGTGTCTCTATGAATTTATTTTAATTGCCTGGCTGGTCTAGCTTGGTATCAACCTCATACTTGTCTAAAGTTAACTTACATATTTCCTATATTTGCTTTTCCACGCAATAAGAATTTGTTTTGCCCAGATACAGGGCTTCATTCCAGACCAATTCCTTTTTGGGAAAAACCCTCCACAGGTATCCTTTTACAATGGCAGAAAAAAAATCTAAACCATTAGATTCGGTTTATCTTTTTGACCCATTCCGATAATTTGAAGTGATTCTCACTTTGGAATTATTTCTATTGGCCATTTGAATTCTTATTTTATTTTCCGCCCCCTTCTTCCTGACCCCATGCCAAGATGTGATGAAAAATCTGATCCATTTCTATTTCAGTCGTTGTTTAACCGCATTTGTTGTGCTGACATATTCTGCAGCCTATATGTGTTCTGGTGCATTTTTCACACCACATGGAAACTTGTAAATGTTTCCCCTGCTGTTTTTGGATTGTAGAAGACTTTCAGCTTTTTAATGTTTTTAGAAACCACCACAACCACATCACAAAGATTGATCCTGTCAAATGTGATGCCCGTATGGAACAGCCTGCGTGATTGAACATTGAAAAAGGACTGCATGTCTGTGAGCTGATAGTGATAGTGGGCACACATTTACAGTTTGTTGATGTTTACCCTCAGTTGTTTTATTGCTTTGCTGACCAACTGACCCCAGATCTGCTCTCAGACGCCTGCTGCGATGGTCATACTGTACCTCCAGCAAAGACCAACAGTCACCCAGAGTCAGCATTGCTCCTGACTTCTGTTTCTGTGTCTTCCCTTTCATCTATTTCTGTCGGCACATTGAGAGGAAACGCACTCAATCATGTTTCCTTTATAAATGGATTGCATTTATTGAATGTCTACACAGGGAAGTTCATTTATTATCATACAAAAAAATATATTAAATCTGAAATTGAAATATGATGTCTTTCACCTTCTTAAAACTGAATTGTAGATAGAGATACTGAGATTGATAAATATGAATGCTCTGTTGTTTGGGATCTTAACCCTTGTGCCTTACTAGGGACATTTTTTGTTTTTTAATTGTACATTTGTATTAATCATTTTGACTATGTTACTGCATTTGGCATACATTTTGATAACAATATGAGGGTTTTTTTGGGTGTTAAAATTCTTAAATATTCAGTAGTTACAATTAGTTTTAGTTTTAAAAATGTTTCAGTGAGGATGAAAAATAATATTAATGTAAAATATTATTTCTGGCAGTTTTTTTGACATTCTTTTAGGACATCAGAGCAACAAATAAGGGTGAAAAACACAGAAATGTGTGCACACGGCACCTCGGCACGAGCTATGATGTCACTGGGTTTCTGGCTAATAGCTCATCAGCCAGGCTTACCACAGACTGTTTACAGGAGATTGTATAGAAGCCAACCTGACAGTGACCCACATGGAGCCTGAGAATAAAACAGGACAACAATGATGTGTCATACCTTTCATTGGCTGTATGTTGTTTGTCTTACTGAAAGATTATATCAACTTCAATATGAGCAGCAAGGCCCGTGCCTGTCTGCAGGATGTGTTTACTTTTTGTACAGTGAGCAGTGAAACTCAGAAGATCGGGAGTCAGATCAGTGGCTCATCCTTCTTTTCTAAACGTAACAGCAGTGACAGCTGATGTTGCCTCTCAATCTGAGGTTAAGTATAAGATCGTGATTTGGAAGCTATTTCTTATATATCACCCATGAACCACACCCCAGCCTCCCTCCCTCCCTCCCTCCCTCCCTCCCGCCTCTTTCACCGACTCCCAGGCTGGCAGAGTGTTTGTGTCCCCATATGGGGCTAAGCTTGATTCCACCCATATGGTGTCCCCTCCAACAGCTGATTATTGAGGCATGTGTAAGCTGGCTTGGTGGCAGAGGGAATCGTGCAGACGTTCACGTGGTACTCTTTTTTTTATTTTTTTATATCCGGAACTCCGTTCTTTTATAACATTTTTGTCTCTTCTCTTTAACTCATCGAGGTGGGTTTGCAGTGAGCACAGGCACGTGTACACCCACTGCCAGACACATGGATATGCACATGTGCACAAACCAGCAGGTACACAGAGAATACCGGAGAGAGAGGGATGTTGATGCTGGGTTTTTGCTGAAGTTATCTATTTTTAGATCACAGTGTATTATTCTTTGCTTGCAATCTTGCACAGCTGCCCACAGGCTGTGTGTTTCTGAAGAGAATGCAGAATCCACGCAGCGTGAACTCAAGAAGCCTGAATATTCATATTATTAATCATAATAATATTTAGGTCTGCTTTAATCGATCTCTGTTAGGGTATAGGAGTTCCTTTATCTCATATCGGAGATGGCATTCTTATGTAACAGCATCTTTTTTTTTCTCGTATTTAACGGCTCTTTTTCCTCCCACAGTCATCTCGACCGGAGGCTTTCCCTCACCCTCACAGACTCCCAGCAGATGGAAGCCGTCTTGGAACAAACCGACCTTGCTCACAGGTCAGGAAGACCCCAACCACAATATGTATCACTAGAGTCATCTTTCTTCAACACATCTTTCAAGTGTTAGAGTTATGTGAGATGGGCTTAAATTATTTTCGTGAACAATTAAAAAACATAGCTTGAAAGATTTTTTTATTTCTAAAGATATTTGTATTGATAGATTTTACTCTCATTGCTTGAATATAAGGGCTCTTCACGAGAAGAGATAGCATTTTGTAAAATACAGAAATTCAAACTATAAAAAAACAAATCCACAAAGATACAAAATAAATCATTTGAAAAAATAGCATTAGAGATAAAACGTTACAGTCAACAGTAAGCCATTTCTGAATTAAGTTAGAAAGTATGGAAATAAATCATATAAAATGTATTTAGGGTCACGATAAACATTCGCCACAATGACAACGTTATGTCCTTTTTCACCTAGAATTAAAACGCTTGGGTATGCATCATGAAGACGTATTATTTATTTCATTTATATTTATGACAGAGCTGCTCCTTAGAAACCAAATTTCGCACTCAAACATCCATAATGATGTTCTAACTCATTTATATGGACATTTATTAACTACTTCAAAAAATCATGGATGTAATTTCACCCATCTGTCATCATGTGGTTATGCAGAGTGACCCATCACAGATTTTCATTGATACAAGTGCAGTTTACTTAAGCAGCATGCCCCCCGCTGCCTGTGTTTACTTCCTTTCCCTGTTGTGGCAGGTGCTTGCACCTATATTTAGCCTTATCTCTATGCGTCATTACCAAGTTGGCAGATCGTGCAGAAGCTCTAAACACATGAGATGAAATATTAGATCTTCTAAAAGGATGGTAAACCTTTTTTTATTTCCTGTCATGCTGTTAATAATTAATATGGATGCATTATTATGTTGCTTATACATCGCTGAAGGCTGCATGATATCCTGCAGTATGTAGGGGCAGCTTTTCTCCATGATATTCGAGTGGAGTCACAGCTCAGTAAGACATATAATCGATAATGCTCCCCTTAACATGGATACACGCCGGTGGGATATCTAATTTTCCCCAGAGAACTTTGGCATTGCACAGAGGTCTAATTTTGCCAGTCATTGGCACGGCTTAGGTTTGCAAAGCTGTGACACATGTAATCGTGCTAGTAGAGTAAGCAGGATGGCAGCCAGTGAAAAGCAGGTTGCTGCTCTTTACCCCCCCACGGAGCCGCCACAGACAGACTTTGTCAGGACCCAGCCTCACAGGCTTTGTCCCCATTTCACTCTCAACCTGATAAGTAATTCCAGCCGTGGCCTACTGGAGGTCCTTGTCATCTGGGCCCAGGAGTTCAAAACTTTTAATCCCTATCTGATCAGATCGGATTTGGATTTTGGGGAGTTCAAAACCAAAAAACAGGATTAGGATCACTTTGATATCCGATCAGATCAGGAAATCCAATCCAAGTTTTAATCTGGATCAAATCTTCAAAATGGGTAGTTCAAACCAACAACACAGGATTGGGATCAGTTTGATGCCAAAAAACTGGATTATCCTGATCCCACCAGAGAGGTGGATTTCCAGTGGATTACCAGAGCAAAATGTACTGTACCATTTATTTAAAAATATGTTTCAATTTAAAAAAAATGGCAAAGTTTGTTAACTGAAATAATACACAATTTTTAGCCTTCATGGGAAATACATTGTATTTTTTCCATTTTTGCTCACGTTTGTGGTGGCCTATTTTGTTTTCAACCAAATGTTGATGACATAAATGTTTATGCTCATAAAAGTATCTCAGCAAAGATTGTCAATCACAAATGTAATTTAGATTAAAGTAAAAATATCTTCAACAAAAAAAAAGTCCATCATCTGTCATCACCTTTCAAAAGTAATTGCGGACAATAGCATCTCGCATTGCACCACCACTCAGTCTCTCATTTAGAGGGAAATCCATAGGTGGGCTTAGATCATCAGCAGGTGCGAGGGGCTCTGGGGGATCATCGATGTCAGAG
>NW_011350144.1:0-3866 GCF_000735185.1 Notothenia coriiceps
GTCCTGTTGCAAGGTGTTGGTCTGCCCCTACTCCAACCCAGGTTCCGTCGACTCCTCGTGGGTCCGTTAGCTCGTCCGTTAGCTCGTCCGTTAGCTCGTCCGTTAGCTTGTCCGTTAGCTTCTCCTCCTTGTCTCTCGTCTCCTGCTGCTTGTCTCTCGTCTCCTGCTGCTTGTCTCTCGTCTCCTGCTGCTTCAGCAGCCGTGGCCCCCTGGTCAGTTCCAGGCATATCCACCCCCAGCCGCGGTCCCTCTACTTGGTCCCTCTTCTTTCCTCTCGTCATTGTCACCTCCTCACTTGGTCGAATCCCACTTCTGACACCAATTGTGAGGCTGACCGTTGAGCGGCCCGACCAAGCAAGGAGGCAGAGGCAGAGAATCCAAAAATATAACCCGACGGGGCATTTATTGAAACATTACACAAAATGACACAGCCACAATAAACTGCTCACATGCCCAGCCTGCGGCCACCAGCAGCTCACACACACTGACTCCAGCACAACAAAAGACAGCACTTAAATACACAGAGGAATCAAACACAGATGAGGGAAAACTATTAGACACAGGTGAGGGGGGAGGGACAACCCAGGGCCCAAGGTGCGCACAATCACCCGGCCCAAAGCCATCAGTCCATAGTGACGCAGTTCCCTGCGTCACATGTCTCAATTCAATATATTTAGTTAAACCTTTGAACCCAAGTTGTTTTCATGGCTTTACAAATTCAAGCATCCCATGCTGATGATAAACAATTTAGTATTATATATGTACCCAATCTCATCATGCAGAATTTGAATACAAAATCTTGATTAAAAATCCAGACTGTTTTGAGGACATGATGTTAAGTTTCACACGTGTCAAAGAGTGAGGTGATTTGTCTTAAGGTTAACAGTAGCCTATTATTTCATCACTGTCACTGCTTAATGTCATTGTAATACTTTACTTTTTTTTAAGGTTAATCAATCAATCAATCAACGTTTATTTACATAGCCCAATATCACACATTTTACATTTGTCTCAGGGGGCTTTACAGTTTGTACAGAATATGAATATGACACCCTCTGTCCATGGAACCTCACATCGGACAAGGAAAAACTCCAAAAGAAACCCCCCAGTTATGGGGGGAAGGGAAGAAACCTCGGGAGAGAAACAGAGGAGGATCCCTCTCCCAGGACGGACAGACGTACAATAGATGTCGTGTGTAAATTATATAAGATGATACATTTACAACAAAGCTAGAAAAGATAATGCAAAAGAAGAAGATGGATCCAGGTGGATTTCAACATTCTTCAGTTTAGGAAATCTGTTTAATTCACACACTTTAATTATTTTGTACATATTCTTGTTCCAACTTTAAATTAAAGGTTTAATTGTGTCCTCTCTGGTTCGAGGAACACATATCGGAAACCAACTAATTACAGAAAGGGAAAATGTGTGGTTGTTAGGTTTCAAACAGAGCTTTTTTGTTTTTCTTAGTTCCTTGAAAGTTGACATTTCTGGAGATAAGATGTATCCGCCCACCAGTGGAAATGCCATCACTGGCCTTAAAGTATTAAACACGTGACATTATCTCCAACACTTTAACCTTCTCGCCCTCTCTTTCTCTCCAGTACATACCCCCCACTCGCTAGGTAATACAAATCCATATTGAGTGTGTGTGTCTGATATTTGTCCTGTGGTAACCACAACAGAAGGCCTCAGCATGTGTCCCCAACTGAAAGCCAGGGTTTGGGTTGCTATAATGACATCATTGGTTTCAACCTCACCTACTCCTCCACATATAGATTAAGAAACTCATCCTCCGCTCATCCAGGGGCAGACTTAGAAACATGGGGAGGGGGTAGACTGGGACACCAAATTCACATATAGTATTTTTGTGATTTAGCGCCCCTACGGTTTTTGTTTATTCTCCGCTGTCGTAAATATGGAAAGCTTTAATGCGTGCATACGTTGTGATTATTATCAATGTCTCTCATATACTCATGGTTACAGCTTTGCTTTATTTTTATCTTAGCAAAGAAATCTTTGAATCTTCAAAGAATTAACATTTGTTTTTTTAAACAAATGTTAATTCCATGAGGCTGGAGAAAGTGAACCAAAACTAAGCTAAACAATGAGCCTTAACTTCTTTCACCTTTGTCTCCTCTGTTTGGTCTTGTTTACGTTTCCTCTCTAGTAATGTGTAACTTTGTGGTGTTTTAAATACCCTGTTAAAATCTGAATCCCTCCTTCTTTTGTCTTTGTTTATCATCACCCCCTCCCTCTCTTTTTTCACCTGCATCTCACAAATGAGCTCCCAGTGTTGTTGTGATAATGATCTGCTAAACAGGCACCGCAGGAGGTTGGCAGCAGTCCTCTCTCTGCCTGTTAACAGGTGAAGGTAAAGCTACCTGAGGGGCATCCCAGCATCTCACTGTTACCTTATCACATGAACGTGGTAATGTTAGGAGAGTGCTGATGGGACGATAAGATGCTTTGTGTTAGCAACCAGTGAAATAAAGAAGAAGCTTGCTTGTTAGTTATATTCAGAACTACAGCTAACATTTCTCTGATATAAATTAGTTGGACTGACTGATTAGAAAGTGCTCTGGTATGTGCAAGAGATTCATACGTTCTTTCGCCTAGAAGACAGAAGGTGTCAGACTTCTGTAGAGCAACACCATTACCCCATCCTTCAAACGGAGCTGGGCAGATGGACCTGGTGTGTGTTTTTTTTTTTTCCCGGGTTCAGACGGGCAGGAGTGACCCGATCTGGCCGCGCTTCCCAACCATTAGGAGGTACCAGGAGGGGGCTGCGGCGAACCCGAGGACCCTGAGGGCTCCGGTGGCCACCTTTGTTCCCTTCACTAAGGTGGAGGGATTCACGGAGGATGGTTTCCCAACCTCCTCTGCTCTGGAGCCGAGCCTGACGGCGTTCTTTGGGGTTAGGCAGGCCAACTTGATCGCCGGACGGCGCCCTACGTTGGCCTCCCCCAAGGACCAGTATGTCGCCCGCCAGGCCGACCGGTTGCACCAGTGTGCGTTTCAGGCGGCGGCGGCGGCAAACAACATCGCGTTGCTGTCCAACTCGGTGGTGACGCTGGTGGAGCGATCCACCACCTTGGCACCAGAGGAGGCGGAGGAGATCGGCAAGGCGGCAAGGCGGCCAGCACGGCGCTCACGCTGTGCGCGTCCGTGGCTGTCTCCCAGGCGAGGATCAGCCTGCCCACAGCAACCGCAGCCGAGGCGTCAGACTCGTCCGTCGGCGGCGGCAGGGGCGCCGTCCCGCACCTCCGCCCCCCCACCAGTGGGGGGTCAACGGGGAGTGAGGTATTCCCGCTCGTCGTCTGCTCCACGAGAGCCGCCGGGGAAGCAGAGCCGGTCTTGACGGTTTGGGGGGGATTGTGAGGGAAATAAAGAGAAAGAAAGCTCATTTTCCAACCTTTTGTCTGAGTCATCAGTATCAAATGTGTCTCACATATCCCCCACTCTGTGTGAACCAGCTGCCTATAACCTATCGGTTAATAGCCAGCAGGGTACGTTACAAAAGCCTGCAGGTTTTAATCTTTCGGTTAATAAGCTGCAGAGCTCGGTAACTAAGCCAGCTGCCTCCAATCTGTCGATTAGTAGGCAGCAGGGTTCGCTGCAGAGGCCTGGTGGTTATAACTTTTCGGTTATTAAACCACAGAGCTCGCGGCATTCCTCTGTCCGAGATACGCCACCTACACACAGTCACAATAAGCCCATGAGCGCCGTGGTAACGCCTCATGTGGGCATCACTGCACACACCTCCGCTCATCCTCTGAGCGTGTACGCGCCTCATGATGAGAGTCGGAGTGAAACGCAGCGTGTGGAGGCCTCCTCACAGCCCCTTTGCTCTAGGCCCACCTTGG
>NW_011350145.1:0-6782 GCF_000735185.1 Notothenia coriiceps
G
The DNA here is from genome assembly GCF_000735185.1 of Notothenia coriiceps. Taxonomy (NCBI): domain Eukaryota; kingdom Metazoa; phylum Chordata; class Actinopteri; order Perciformes; family Nototheniidae; genus Notothenia; species Notothenia coriiceps. Next base: position 2 of record NW_011350145.1, read on the forward strand.
TTTCAGCCCTGTTTCCAAAGTGCTGATTCTCTGTCTGTTACTTTAGATGAAAATAAGGAGCCACTCCCCACGCCGCTCTGAGAGCGATTTGGTTAAAAAGAACACAATGGTGCTCTTGGAGGATATTCAGGTAATAAGGTGGGAGGGTGTTACCTTGGTTGGCGATTGGCTAATGGTTACACAAGCCAACAAATCGTTATGACATCACAAAGTGGTGATCAGCCCCTTTTCAGACAGGTTTTTATAGAAATGGAACAGGACAAAAATAGAGAGAATCTTTGTTCCTGAAACTTTCAGAGTCTCTTTACACAGAGGGGACACATGTTGATGTAGAAGAGACATGAAGAAGAGGGGACACATGTTGATGTAGAAGAGACATGAAGAAGAGGGGACACATGTTGATGTAGAAGAGACATGGAGAAGAGGGGACACATGTTGATGTAGAAGAGACATGAAGAAGAGGGGACACATGTCGATGTAGAAGAGACATGGAGAAGAGGGGACACATGTTGATGTAGAAGAGACATGGAGAAGAGGGGACACATGTTGATGTAGAAGAGACATGAAGAAGAGGGGACACATGTTGATGTAGAAGAGACATGAGAGAAGAGGGGACACATGTTGATGTAGAAGAGACATGGAGAAGAGGGGACACATGTTGATGTAGAAGAGACATGAAGAAGAGGGGACACATGTTGATGTAGAAGAGACATGGAGAAGAGGGGACACATGTTGATGTAGAAGAGACATGAAGAAGAGGGGACACATGTTGATGTAGAAGAGACATGGAGAAGAGGGGACACATGTTGATGTAGAAGAGACATGAAGAAGAGGGGACACATGTTGATGTAGAAGAGACATGAACAAGTGGATTTTGCATAATAGGTGACCTCTAATGCTTATGTAAATAACTTTGAATTGCCTTTAAAATGTGTTCTATTAAAAACTAACCCTAACTATTGTTAGCTTATCCTCTAACCGTGACCCTAACCCTTTCCAAGAACCGGTCCACCTGTCACCCTGCAGCCTCCCGGACCTCCTGTGAGCAGAGGAAATGGATTCTGATGTATCTTCCTGCATCTGATGTCATGTCCTGTGTAACCAACATAACATTCCAAAAGTGCGTCTGAACTCCGGACCAAAGAGTGTGAGACTACAATATTCAGTAAGTCTTCTGCAGGAGAAGAATAGTCTCAATTCAATCTCTGTTTAATGACTTGGGCCTTTCTGATTTCATCCTTGCCAAACAAATTAGTTTTGAGGCAAAGGTCCATTTTGTGTACCAGTTCAGATCCTGACTTATTGTCGTTTTCACAAAGGGACATTTTTGTGGCGTTATAAGTGTCTTTCTGGATTTAATATTTAAAAGCTTTATTGTCATAATTATGCACAATAGCTACAGTGTATTATTTCAATCAAAATCTTAAATCTCAGGCTCCTTCAAGGCTTCAACTAGAGATGCATACCAGTTCCCGGTATTACCGAAATACCGGTTACTGGCGGCTACGGTATACCGTACCGAAATCAGATCCGGTTTTCAATACTTTTTCGGTTTTGGTTAGGCGTAATATCCATAAACTCACGCCCAAACCGCCAGCCAATCAGATTCACCTTCCTCCCGAACGTCTGAGCCTTTTCAGGCAGCTTTTGTTTTTTCGATGTCGGCACGAAAATCTAAAGTGTGGCTGCATATGACTGCCAGTCTGAATGGTGGGGTTTGTAAACACTGCGAGAAGTTTATTTCTGGGAAAGGCGGCAACACATCCAACCTCTCAAAACATACTGTCACATAAAATCAGAGTACAGGAATGTACAGTCTTCAAGCCCGTGTTGTCAAATGTGTTTTTAATTGTTTGTTCAGTACTAAAAGGTTGAAGTCCCACAATGAATTGTAATATTAATTTGACATGTTAACTATGTTGTAAAGCGCTTCAATTTTTCCCTTGTGCAACATGAAAGTATCACGATATGTATCGGTCGAGTATCGGTATCGTTCAGTGGTATCTGTATCGGTATCGTAAAAAAGTCAACGATATGCATCCCGACCTTCAACAATTCAACATGCAATATACTTAAGACATAAAGAAAGAATATAATGAATGCAAGAAGAAATATAAATAAAAAAGTTAAAGAGAGTGGTGCGAGTCACACAACGATGCAAGTAAAATGCATAGACATGAAAAATAAATAAGAAAAGATAAACACAGAATGTACAAATATTGAGTCTTCAATTTGGAGCTTTAAATGTAAACATGTCTGTTGTCTGTTTTAACCAATGCACTTTAGAGTTAATGGAAAAGTGTGAAAAAAGCTTCATAAGATAAAGGCAAACAGGATGATGCCGCCATTATAAGTTGCACTTGTTTCCATTTCACTCGGTTCACACAGTACACCTGACCGTGATTATAGAGCCGTTTAATGACTCTCAGTATATGAAAAGAAAGATGGCATGTACAGAAAACAATGTCAGTCTGTGCATCACAGATCGGTTGACATGACAGCTTAGAGAACACACAGTCTGTTGTGTAAGATAATATGGACATTGCTCATTAGCTGTGCTTTTACTTTACCTCCACTGTGTGCTTTGAGCTGTCAGGCTAACATAGTCATGCATGTGCCTTTTGAAATGTTAAATAAACTCTGTGTGTGCACTTTCTGTACAGGTGTGTCCTTAATCATTTTCTCTGGGTGTAGGTCAACAGTACAGACGCTGAGATGTCTGTGCTTGTTTTTGCTATGTTGAAAAAGTGAATATTTCAAAATGAATCATAATGACTGGAAGATGAATATATTTGATTCTTAAACAACACGTTTTCTCCCCCAAAGACAGAAAGGAAAGGCACATGTTAGTGTTCTTGTATTTCTGATTTGCTGGGCCTGCACTGGGGACCAAATATCCTCCAAAGTAAAGATATATTTAAAGATTCAGAGTTAAAACTGGGATTTTAAGACAAATTCTGCTCATTTTCAGGTTCCTGTTTGTATTTTGTGCCACTACTGTGACATGTTTACATGCTTTAAAGGGGACCTATCATGCAAAATGCACTTTTGTACGTCTTTTATACATGAATATGTGTCCCCGGTGTGTCAGGGAACTCACCAAGTGTCAGAAAACACAACCCTCTCTCTTTTCCTCCATACCCAAATCTCTAAAAACTGGGCTGGAACGGAGCTGATACGGACGTTAATTTTCGTCAGAAAAGGGGTGCTCCGCCCATATGGGCAACTCTCCACCTATCAGGGGAATGAGAGGTTGGGCCACGGCCGGCCATTGCCGCTCGAAAGCGCTGGAAGTACATATGCCAGGCCTGTAAGTGGCGCTGTAGTCTGCCACAAAAGCAGCGAAGAAGACTTCCCTTGCATGTTTGCCCTTCTGTTTATTCTCCGCTGTGGCTCTTTTTCTCCCTCCCCGAGGCAAGCGTTTGCTCCTGTAATTCAATTCAATCCCTCCCTCGCTGTAATTTTCTCCGGTTAGTCCACCAGCAGATGACAAAAACCCACCTCTCCGCCTCTGACAAGGAACGAGGGGACCGTGCGACAGAGTTTCAGTTAGATTTTTTTTTCGCCGGTCAACTGTCCGGGACACATGTTGTTAAATCCTCCGGACGAAAATTCGAAAAGTTGCCGGTAAAGGTCTTATATGGCTTTAAAACAAATATGAGTATGACTATATAATCATATAGAAATACAACACGGAAGGACGGAGGCCTCTCTTTTCCTCCCCCTCTTCTGACAGCCCAGCAGCTGATCAGAGCACGCTCCCCTCTCCTGCAGGGGGGCGTGGTCAGCAGTAGCTCATTTGCATTAAAGCTACGTCACAGAATCAGTCCTTGCAAAAACAGGGCTGGAAAGAGCAAATAGAGCGAAATGAGGCACGGCTAAAATGCATGATCTGTTTGGTATTTTGAAAAAAAAACTTCACAGACATGTTTTATATAGGTATGGCCCTACAATATATTATTCAAATAAAGCATGATAGGTCCACTTTAATGTAAAAAAGGTGCTTTAGTTGTGTCATTCCCACTGATTGCACTGCATGTTGTTGGTTTCTTTCACCCTGATAATAAAAACGGAATTGAATACACACAATATATTTTTATTTGGGGCGTTCACACCAAGTTATTTTCCCATAATAGTTCATGAGAACTCTTTTAGTTCTCATGAACTAAAGCAGATCACGTTCACACCACAATAAGTCCCTGGGGGAGGATTAGGCAAATGAAGCCGCTGACGTCACTTCTTCTTCTTCTGCTTTGGGTTTACTGGCAGGCCGCAAACAACTTCACGGTGTATACTGCCACCCGAAGTCCCCGGCCGGAAGTCCCCGGAGTTTGGGACTGGCTTCTGTAGTAGCTGCTGGGACTCCCAGCAGTTTCTACTGAAGCCTTCAGAGTGAATCACCAGAATGCCGACACCTCCTCATCTCCACCGCTCCCATGTTTTCTTTTGTGTTGCCATAAATTAGTCTTTCTGTGTTTCTGCGCTGGGCTAATGCTAATAATGCTAATGCGAGGATAATAAAATGGCAGCTTCACAAAACCTTATGGGAGTTTTACGGGGCGTGGTTTGCAATCCGCCCAGCCAATCAGACATAGGAACCTTTTTCCCCCACGAAAGTCCCTGCTCTCTATTGTGGGAAAAGTACTCCGGTGTGAACGCGCCTATTGTAATTGAAGTGAAGTAGCTGGGATTGGAGCACAATGTCATTTATTCATGTCTCTGTCACGTTACTGTTGTCTGTGATACACACACACACACACACACACACACACACACACACACACACACACACACACACACACACACACACACACACACACACACACACACACACACACACACACACAGGAATGAAGGATTGGATCAGCTTTGCACACACACCTGGAGCTCAGGTTCAGTCACCAGAGACCCCGCCCTGCCAACACACAGCAACCAACTGCATCCCAGGTGTGTGTGTGTGTGCGCATGTGTGGGCACTGGGCACATGTGTGTGTAAGAGAAAAAGAGACAAGGAGGTGTTGTCTTTAGCATAACATCTCAAGGCGACAGTGGATGAGTATCAGTTACACCAAACCTTAACACCCACAGACTTTAGTTTCTTGATACAACCATGGGACTCATTTTTGTATCACTTTTCCTCACCAAATTCATCAATAAAGGGTAAGATCACTGAGGTTGTGAACATATATGTTCATATGTACCTGAAAATTAGCATAATATGTCCTTTTTACGTCCCAGACTCCTCCCGCAAAATAAAGAAAAATTGTCTAAATAGAAACAGAAATGAAATATTGCAAGTTAATGGTGCAAGTCAAACAATAGTGCAAATAAATACGGAAATAAGTCACCTCTATGCATGTGAAATACATAAAATAGAGACAAAATAAAACAAGAAGAATAAAATACTGCGCATGGTAATAATATATTTAATATGTAGACTGTGAACGTATGTTTAAAGTAAAAATGGCTGAATGTGACAGAATCATATGAAAACCGCACATTTCTTAGGTCAGCAATGGATTGGAAAACGTCTGTTTCCAATCAACTCCATCTTCTTCCCCAAATTACATTCCAACAACATGAGTGATAACATAGAGAAAGGCTCATGGTGGATAATTGCACCTCTTTGAGGAGAGAGGGAACACCACAGATGTTCAGCCAGACATTACAGTAGGTGGTTTGGTAGGTGGTGTCCCCCGGCATTTCCTCCATGTTGAGAATTTGAATGGCACAGTCCAGTGTCAATACCTTAAACATTGCGATAAACATTGCGATGGTAACACCTCAGGGGCAACGACAAATCAGGACAGGGGACATTGTATACACCAGTGGCGGCTGGTGGAAAATATTTTTGGTGGGGCTATGGAAATGGTGACAAAACCATACTATGGCATTTAAAATCAGGAGACTAAATACGAACATTGTGTGTGTGTGTGTGTGTGTGTGTGTGTGTGTGTGTGTCATACTTGCCAACCCTCCCGATTTTCGCGGGAGACTCCCGCATTTCTCCCGATTTCTGACAAAATCAGATTTACTCACGACTGTTTCCACTCGGACTTTAATACAGGTACACCATTGTTTGGTTTCCATGGTAGCGCGTCTCTTTAGCAGCGCGCGCAACTCAAAGTCTGAGAGGGTGAGGAAGATGAAAACTGAACAAGAATCGACAACTCGACCCTCTGATCACTCCTTTCCTGTAAAATACAGGTCCAGCCCACACATATGCTCCATGGTGCTACAGGCATTGCCCTTACAACTACAATAAGCATGCAAATGTTAATCTACAGCTCCGGCGATCCACTAGCACCGGAGTCTCCACCTGCAGACAACTAGCGTCAACTTGGATACGAGTCCAAACAACTCACAGACGTACAGGCCAGGGCGCTGACAGGGCGCCCTTTAAGCATCAGATCTGACGACGCTGATTGGCTGAAATTATGTTTCGGCGGCATAGTTTACAGATAGCAACAGTGAGCTTGTTGGCTGCTGCTGCTCTGGGTGAGGGCTCCTTTCTACCGCCCGGACAAGAGAGGGTAATGATCAGTAATGATACACGCTGCGGCCAGGCAGGAAACATGTAATCGTAAAACAATTTTAAACAAGATTTTATTGTAGATTATACATTTTACTGATACCAACTATATAATATTTACCTTGTTCTTTAAAAATAAAAATAAAAAATATATATATTTGGAAAAACATTTTTTTATGAATTTTTAATTTTTAATGACAATCAAACATGTGGGAAGAGGGGGGGCGGCTCCCCTAGCGCCTCTATGGA
>NW_011350146.1:0-2517 GCF_000735185.1 Notothenia coriiceps
CTAAAAGAGGTGGTCTTTAGCGGAAGAGTCTTTCAAGACATCCGCGGTTGTTTAGTGAAAGAGTGAAGCAGAATGAAGTGTTGAACAGTGTCGTGTAGGCCTAAAGTGAAAATGTTCCGTCAGCTACATAAAAGTAAGAACACCTGTTGTCGGTGAAACGCCCTCCTTACTGCAGAACGCTCTCATTATATGTGTTATAATGTTTTTTAACGGACGTTGTCTGATCATATGCGCGGGCCGCTAGTGTCTGTTGATCTCCAGATTAACAGCAGCATGAGAACAACCTGCCGAAAGTGCCGTTGCTCCATGGCGGAGGCTCCGGTTGAAATTGCCGGGATTTGCGTTTTTACCCCCTTAAAGTCTGACCAATGGTTGAACAGCATTTCCGTGCACATGACTTGTGTTTAAAGTTTATAGTCCGTTTGAGTTTTGCCCGTGTGAACGCAAACCGAACCTTCTGAAAAATGAAACAATGTAACAAACTGTGGTCTGGTGCGCACCAGAGAGCGGACTATTAGTCCGTATTTAAATAAAAGCAACGAGTCCTTTAAACACGTTTTGCCTTGCAGCTGAGCTGTCAGGAGAAGTTCTGCTTCAGTCTGCGAGGAAACACGAACATTTTCTAGATTTCTGACAGCTCTGTGTCAAAGATAACCCCTTGATATTCCCAATACAGTTACACATGGCTGATAAAGGAAAGGGAGGCCCAATATGAAGTCGTCATTCACTCAAATCCCCGCTTGTTTAAGTTTGAAATGTGCACTCACTGTTAGCTTAACATTAAAACCTTTAGCTATCATATATTTTTTAAATGTTTCTAGTCAGGCTTAGTCATGTCTTAGTCATGTCTTCTTGTCATGTTGACAATATGCAAAGTCATCCCCGAGGCCAAAACCATCACCGTCATAACTTTCATGCATTTTTTTATAAATGTTATATATTTACAAGACAAGACTGAACCTTCTTCCTCATTGGTTCCCACTTTAGTTGGTATGGTGGTGAGTCAGGATCACTGCACAGATAATAATAATAATACATTTTATTGAAGGCGCCTTTCATGACACCCAACACCGTACACTTTGTTAAACATTCTAAGAGGTAAAAACAAGATAAAGACACAAACATACCATCATGGAGAAGACAATTGAAGTGGACACAAATGATAGGGACAGATGTGGAAATGAATGTAAAATGATGTCTAGATCTTGACAAGTTGAATTGATCATAAAGTCAAATATTATAGTGTTCAGTTCCAGATACTGGTGACTAAATGTTTTGTGCCTTTGCGTACTGTATATGCCGTATGTTCGACACCCCTGATCCACATGCTTCAGCGCGGTTATAGCACCAACATACACTATATAGACAGAAGTATTGGGCCACACATTACGCCAACAGGAGCTTTTATGATCTCCCATTCCAGATTCTTAGGCCTTCATATGAAGTTGGTCCTTCTTTGCAGCTGTAACAGCTTCCACTCTTCGTGAAAGGCTTTCTAGAGGATGTTGGAGTGTCTGTGGCTGAGCTGCTGTGGTTCCTAAACGTTTCCACTTTGCAATAATACCACTTACAGTTGATCGTGGAATATCTAGGAGAGAAGGCATTTCACGAACTGACTTGCACGAGGCAAGAAAATAGACAAGAAACTATGATATGATCTGGCATCAAGAACAATTAAATGCACAGAAATGACTTTTGCCCGGACCTTTAATTCATGCGTAATATTCGCTGACGGGTGCCTCAGCAGCACTTTGTTTTAAGTTCTATTTCTGTTTTATATATATATTTTTATTTTGGCTGTTTCACAGGCACTTCTCTATAGCGGTGCAGGGATGACGTATTTACCCGGAACAAAACAGCAACGGGATTTCTCCATAGGATTTTGGAATATTGTAAAAAATAAGATCTGTGGAAAACGAACCTGTTTGATAAATGCACGTTTTGTTCAGCCGGATAATCTCCACATGTCTACCCTACTTTTATCATTTTCTATTATAGATCTAATCGATGGATGTATGATCGATGGAACCGAATGCGCAGCTTACTTCAGGGTCGGCCTACAAAAATACGTCATCCCTGCACCACTCAATTTGCACCGTTATCTCCATGTCTAACTGGGATCTTTGTCCCCCCCCAGGTCAGACATCCTGGTCGGGGCTCCCCGGGCCAACGGCTCCTCTCCCTCCAGCAGTGCAGTGGTGGAGGGGGGGGCGGTGTACACCTGTCCCTGGGACGACGCCTCCTGCCAGCAGCTGCAGTTTGACAACACAGGTAACACAAACTCCAGCAACTTTAACAATACCCCCCAATACTCAATTTAATATGTTAGATATACATAGATAGAGAGATAGATAGAGAGATGGATAGAGAGATAGAGAGATAGATAGATAGAGAGATGGATAGATAGATAGAGAGATAGATAGAGAGATAGATAGAAAATCACAGGAGTGTGTGTGTGTGTGTGTGAGTGTGTGTGTGAGTGTGTGAGAGAGAGAGAGAGTGTGTGCAGTAACTTAA
>NW_011350147.1:0-3201 GCF_000735185.1 Notothenia coriiceps
AATTAAAAAAAGTAATTACCGCCGTTAACGCGATAATTTTGACAGCATTAGTTTTAATATAAAATGCAAACACATATTGCAGATTATTTTTACTTCATTGTACTTTTGCTGTTATTCTTTCTTATTATATAAAATATGATATGATATATTTCTGCAATAAGAGGCTTAATTGAACATTAACCTGCAGCCTCTACATCTCTGATAGAAAAACAGACACTAAAACCACGCTAAACTTTTAAAAGACAAACCTGATCGCAGTTACTAGCTAAGTCATGGACATGACATTTGATGTGTGTGTGTGATATGAAGTTACCCCCCCCCCTCACATCCAAACAATGACTTCACCCCCACACACTGTTTACTGTTGTTCTGTATTTATTGATCTCACGTATGTTGTTGTAAATGTTTTTTTTTCCTGCAGTGGTGAAGCCCACTCCAGCTCCAACGCTCCCACCAACACCTTCCCCTCCTCCCACCATCCCCCCCGCATGGGCAGGTGAGAAATATCATTTGATCTGGTCTAATTCCTTTGTCAAAGTTCACTAGAAGTCTGTGCATTTAGTCCTGATTTAATTAAAGGAAACCATTACATCTTAGGTAATGTTTAAATACTTAGGAGATGAAATACTTCCCCAACCTCTTCCCACTAGCTAGGTAAGGTAAGGGTCTTAGTAATGCTCCTTTTATCAGATATCATTACACTTTCTTTGAATAATAAACAGCATTCATGGTTAAATGAGCCTGTTCGTATACATGTAAGGGCCTTTTAGTATGGTCGTTTGTCGAAGTGGAGCAAATGTAAATACTTTAAATACTGTGTAGATAAGAAGTACTGCAATATATCATATCAGAATAGCATGTGTTTGTATATGCACACAGTACCTAGTCACTGAGTGTTAAATAGTGGAGTTAAAAGCATGATTTGCTTCTGAAAGGTAGTCAAGTAGAACTAGGGGAGTGCAACCAAGTCCAACTTGGAACAGTCTGCAAGAGGAATGGAAGTTGAGCAGTTTGGTTCCATTACATGTTTTTAAAGCAAGGATAGATGCTATCCAATGGGAAACTGTTGGTATCTGTAAATGCTACTCGCTATACAAACTGGAGTCAATGTAAATATGCCATAGGATGTCCTCTTTGTTTTTCTGTCATGTTTGTATTCATGTTGGAACCTACTTGCAGCAGGTCACCATTGAAAAAGAGGTCAATGATCTCAATGGGTTTTCACCTGAATAAATAAAGGAATTGAATTGAATGCTTGAGTAAAATGCCAACGAGTCTTTGAGGAAACTCTGAATCCTCTTCAGAACTGGACAGATCTAGTCTCTGCATTCGATTAGAAACCCCTCGTTGCAGCGTTCTGGCCGAGTCGACGGTTTGAACGCTGTCTCGGATTCATGCCAGCGGTGAATGAACCCCTGCCACGTGTTTGCAGGGAGAACACACACTGTTAAACGCAGGATAGCTCCGTCCAGGGAACCTGTTTGAGTCTTGCTTCTGTGTAAGACTTGTAGACAAATGTCCGACCCGGAGGAAGAACATAAAGGAGATCACTGTGCGGCTCCACATGAGGCACAGATTAATCACAGCCTTTTGCCCAATTCCTCTGAGAGGAACCCATTAACGACTTTACCTTCTGGAGACCAAATGTGGCTTGTTTTGATCCCCAGTGTTTTTATATTGGTATCAGAGAAGCCCCTAATTACTAAACATGGACCCCCTCCCCGTCGTCCTCCTCAATCATATGTTGCGTTGCATGCTTTCAGCAGATTCTTTTTAATGCTCTGCAGCTCACAAACAATAATGATGCCGTGTGAGGATGCCATTCTCTCTCTCTCTCTGTGTGTGTGTGTGTGTGTGTGTGTGTGTGTGTGTGTGTGTGTGTGTGTGTGTGTGTGTGTGTGTGTGTGTGTGTGTGTGTGTGTATGTGTGTGTGTGTGTGATCCTCATCGACTTGTTTTGTTCTCGCCTCAGTTTGCAAAGGGGCCAAAGCAGATGTGGTGTTCCTCATCGACGGATCGTGGAGCATCGGAGAAGAGAGCTTCCGGAAAGTCGTGCACTTTGTCTCCGGCATGGTCTCTGCCTTCGATATGGTCGGACCCACAGGGATGCAGGTCTGTGTTTTCAGCTAATAGCAAGACAGATCAAATCAAATTGTATTTATAAAGCCCAATATTACAAGAAATCCCAAAGAAACCACACAATTAACGGGGAAAAAAGCTGTGAACTTCAGGGAGAACAACTGTCCTTTCCTAACGTGAGACTTGTAGTTCTTTCTTTTGGACGTCTACTTCAACTGTCCTTTCCTAACGTGGGACTTGTAGTTCTTTCTTTTGGACGTCTACTTCAACTGTCCTTTCCTAACGTGAGACTTGTAGTTCTTCGAAAAGCAAGACAGATCAAATCAAATGTTATTTATCCAGCTCATTATTAAAAACAAACAAAGAAACCACACAATTAAAGCTGTAAACTTCGTGGAGAGTAACAGAAGAGGATGCCTCTCACAGGACGACAGATGAGCAATAAGTGTTTAGATTAAAAAGATCATAAATGTACAATACGTGAAGTCCAAATGACAAAAATGCTAATGGGGTCCTCTTTCCACGGTCCTGTCTTAACGTGGGACTTGTAGTTCTTAATAACTCCACTTGTGTATATCTGACTGTATGTGTCCTGACTTCCTGTGACTCCTCCACCCAGGTGTCCTTTGTGCAGTACAGCGACGAGGCGAAGACGGAGTTCAGGCTGAACGCTTACAGAGACAAAGGCATCGCCATGTCGGCTATCAATCAGATCCACTACCGAGGAGGAAACACCAAGACAGGTTCCAAGATTCAAGGCTTTATCGTCATGTGTACAGAAACTACAGTGTAGACGTATCAATGACAAGTCCCAGGCTCCTCCAACAGTGCAACATATATACATAGGACATAAAGCAAATACAACTGACTCAGTGTTCCTCTGTTCCTTCAACAGGCATGGCTCTGAAACACACCTATGAGAAAGCCTTCTCCATGGAGAACGGGATGAGGAGGAACGTCCCGAAAGTGGTGGTGGCCATCACTGACGGACGCTCTCAGGACGAAGTGAAGAAGAGCGCCGCCAACCTGCAGCACGCAGGTAAACAACTGAGAGATGGGAAGGAGTGGAGTACAAATACTTTAAGTACATGTTTCTGGTCTCAGTAATTTACTCCACTACTTA
>NW_011350148.1:0-2397 GCF_000735185.1 Notothenia coriiceps
TAATGACTTCTTGTGATAGCGATTCAACTTCCACATGGTTTCTTGACAAGTGACAGTGCAGGGCATTCCAGCTTTTAAAAGAGCATGGGCAGTCTACATAAACGCAGGGCAAGGCATGATAGGGTCCAAAGGTTCCATGATGGAGTCGATAATGTTTTACAATATCACTTCGAGTGGTGACACTAGTACTGCAAACTTTACATGGCCATCCCATCTGTGATGTGTGGCCTACCTAATGCAAACCTGAAGTCAATAGCAGGATGCGTGACTGTTTTCTGGGGAGGCCAATAAAAGAACAAAATAGTTACATGATAATAATAATAATAATACATTACATTTATAAAGCGCTTTTCCTGGTGCTCAACATGATGACAATGTAACAATAATTTCAGTAGAATTCATTAAAATATCTTTAATTCAATTAATGGAATCAAACATAATTAAAACACAAGTATGATTTAAAACGGTATTGTATTTATATACATTTATAGGGATGGCATTTATTAAGGATGGTATTGTTAGATAGCAGTACAATTCCATGATTCTCTACACAGCAGATCCTAATTACTTCAATATACACTCCTTTATCTCGTTTGCATACTGTCTAATATCTACTTTATGTTGTAGTAAACCATCTCCTTAATACAACTGTACTTATTGATATTTCTCGCTAAAGACTGCATTTTACTGGACTACATTGAACACATCTTACTGACGTTATAAATTCATCTTTGCCCAATACACAATTTTACTGAATTGCGCCTGAATGCACCTATAACGTTCCCTTCTGAGCTAGGGGAATCAGAGGGAAGCAACACAACCAGATTGGAATTGGTATAATTATAAGCGGTTTATTTTAAATAGCAGCGGTAAACAAAATGGCAGGCAGGCAGCCTGAAACAAACAAATTGCCACAAACAGCGGTTTACATAACAAACAAAGAGGCCACAAGGGCGCAAGTTTAAATAGGCAACCAAACTAAGAGAGGACTCTAAAAAGGGAGCCTGTGTACATACAAAGAAAATAGGTAATAATAATAACAACGAAAACCCTCACTATCAAAGTGGTACAATCTAACTAAGGGAAGCCGTAAGGGAACACAGCTGAGGTAACTATTACACAAAACTAACCCCACACGAGTTAACCCCTGTTAACAGAATCTATCACAATCACTAAGACCACACAAGTTAAGCACAGAATGACGAACAAATAGCGAGAGGCGTCTGTTCCTCAACAGAGCCTCCAGAGTGATGACAGTCCGCGGGCTTTGTACTCCTCCCCAGCAGGTGTGCGCCGGCTGTGCGCTGCGATTGGCTATCGTCGATCCAATCACCCTCTTCAGACGCGGACCAGGAGATGACAGCCAATGACGTCAGGGCAACCATACAGCTCATTTACATATAACACACACGCACACACCTGGAAACACTCACAGGCAGATTAATGAGCAGACAGAAATAGCAGCCGTAACACAATAGTAGTATCAGACATGTACTCAGTGAGGAGAGTCAAGTTAGAGTGCCTTGCTAGCTCTAGCTTGGCAACCTATATCTCCGGTGTTACACTAAACAAGGTCCGTGTAGGAACTGTGACCCAAAAGTGAATTATGGTTAACTAGAGTCACCACAGTATGTAGTTTTCATCTTCTCTGGAACAGCAGGATTGAGAGGACAGAGCTAATTTACTTATTCACATAAAGTGTATTGTATCAAATAAGTTCTGTTTTTATATTCTTCAATTGTTTCTTTTGGGTTTAGAGGGGGATTTGTCGCACCCCTCAAACCCTCAGGAGGGGGTCTTTCCTTCCGTGCCAGCTGTTTGTGCTTCGTCTATGGAGGTGTATTCTTTTTTTAGTAGCACCTATCTGCGTCACCACACCAACCGGGGGCTCCAATGAATGGCCTTGGGGTCCCGACCGCCACTTGCCAACAGGCACAGGAGGGGAGGGGGGGGGTATTTTTCTTATATTGTACTTTTTAAATATATATGTAAACATATATTACAGTATTGGGACGGAGTGGCACAGTGGGCTGTGCGTTGATCATCAGATCAAGGGAGGCGTTGGGGAACTCCCAACTTCACCCGAATTTGCTCCTGTGGGTACTGTCCACTGGCCGTTACATGTATGATATGTGTGTAATGTGTACTTGTAAAGCGCCTTGATGACTTTGAGGTGTGAAGATGGGCGGAGTGGCGCAGTGGGCTGTGCGTTGCTCATCAGATCAAGGGGGCGTTGGGGAACACCAGTTCCAAACCCACTGCCACTGCGTCTCTAAAGCCGCTGTGTCCTTGGGCAAGAAACTTCACCTGAATTTGCTCCTGTGGGTATTGTCCACAGTACATGACCGTTACATGTATGATATGTTTGTAATGTGTATTTGTAAAGCGCTTTGAGCA
>NW_011350149.1:0-4358 GCF_000735185.1 Notothenia coriiceps
CCTATCCCCCTGTGTGCCTTGGGGGACTCCGGGTGGCAGTATACGCCGTGAAGTTGTTTGCGGCCTGCCAGTAAACCCAAAGCAGAAGAAGAAGTGACGTCAGCGGTCATTTGCCTAATCCACCCTCAGGGACTTATTCCGGTGTGAACGCGATCTGCTCTTTAGTTCCATGGGGGTACTCGGCAAAGTACTTGGTGTGAAAGCGGCTCTTGTGTGAATTACATGTTTGCCCCTTATTGATAATCTTTATCGTATACATATTTTTGTTTTATTTACATTTTGTTTTGTGCTGCTACTGCTCCACAATGATGAACCTAAGTCTAACTAGTTGTACTTGATTATTTATCTTATCTCGTCATAATAAAGGGTCTTGTCGTAGCCTGTTGAGGGTACTCAAGGCACATTCTGGCACCTTATCATCCTAAGCAAAATATAAACTTTAAAAACTCCGAAACAAATTTGTATTTATGCAATCCAGATACTCACGAGGAGTAAGATATAAAAACAGTTTGGGTTAAGTTTTGGGACTAACTAGAAAGACTTTCAACACACTTGATCTTCACTGTAAACTGTTAGATGTCTACTTGCAGAAACAGCAGCACTTGAAACAAATCACACACACACTTTTTTTACAAATAATTATGTCGACGAATCTCAGGAAGCTCCAGAAATCTGCCTCAATCATCTGTGGGTTTTTAGACTCGATGGTCACGGGTCATTCTTGCTGTGCAACATGCTGCATTTGCATAATATGGACAAAACACACCAGTTGTAAAGTAAAGTAGATTTGAAAGTCTTTCTGACACAAGGACGCAGCTGTTGGCTCTAAATCCCTCGTGTGTTCAGCGTAGGAACCAAAGCACCAACAGGAAGCACACATCACAACTATATCCATATGATGTAAATGCAGCATTAACCCCTTCAGCCTGTCTGCATGCCCGAATCCCCTCCGCCCCTCCAGCCAATCAGATTGAAGCAGCTCAGCATGGCAAAGCGATGACAGAAGCATGTTGCAGATGCACATTGCAGGACATTCATAGAGGGAGGAATCCATTTGGAAGATGGCTCTGTTTCCCCCACTTCCTGTGGCTCATTCTTCTTTGTGTCATTTGTTTCTAAACGGTGAGCTAATGGAGATTATTACTTGAAGACAGAAGGTTTTATTCCTTACAGAATGCCCTTTGCAAATGATACGATTTCTACTTGTTTCTGTGGTCTTAAACTAATGTACATTTCCCAAAGATATTGAAGTGACTGTTATTTTGTATGCGTTGATTGTTGTGCTTTTATTTAATGTGTGCATATGTATAAACGTGTCTGTTGATTGTATATATATATATATATAGGATATACATATTTTAATATATATTTGTACTCAGGATTGTGGGAAACGGTATTTCGATCTCCCTCACCTTTCTTTTCATTTCACTTCTAAATCGACTATAATCTCTTATCTCTATCTCTCTCTTTCATTCAGCTTCTTTCTATCTATCCTCCTCCCCCCCGTCTCACCCTGGCTCTCTTCTCGGCCTCCAGCCTCTGCATGATCATCATGGTGTCCACGTCCTCGTCGTCCTCCTCCTCCTCGTCTTCGTCGCTGTGCTTGGACTCCTGCAGTCGTTTCTGGAACTGCCACTCCAGCATCAGCTTCCTGAGGCGGTCGCTCTCCTCCGCCGTTCGCTCCGGTTTCGACTAGAAAAAAGAAATAAGATTCTTAGATCTGGAGGGGGTTGCGTCGGCTTGGCACCTGACGACCTCCGTACACTACCACTCACACATGAGTGAATATATCCCAACAACTCCTTGCTAATATTGATAAACACAGCTTTGGCTTCTGCAGTTGAAGGAATTGATTTTAAAGCCTGATTAAAATACTGATGATTTCAGCAGATTTGTTCCACATAGAAAACAAACATTGTTAGTTTAAATTAGGGGTCGACCGATTATCGGGGCCGATATTCCGCATTTGACCAATCATCGGTATCGGCCTTTTAAAAAAAAATCAAATTGCCGATAAAACTTTGGCTCTGATGCGGCCGTTTCTCTGGCTGCAGTCACCACTCTCTGTACACGAGCAATGTCCCGCCCACAGCGCTATCTGATAGGCTATTACTGAAGTGTCAATCAACACTGAAGATTTTCCGGGCGGGAGCCAGCCAGAGAGGCGGGACCTTAGCCATACATGTGTTTCGAAGGTAAATCAGTTGAAAGCCGAAGTTCAATAAACATCCCTACCCCCTCAGCTGAAGTTGCAAAAACACCACGATCTTATGATCCAATTCTATCAGTTTCCCAGTTACACAGTGACGCGGGAAGTTAGTCAGAGTTCGGGGTGCGTGCAGCGTCTCGAGGGGGGGGGCTGCGAGTGGAGCTTCGCAGTTTTTCAGGTTGATATGTGAAGCTCATTAGCTAGCCAACATGTATCTTGCAAATGTTTAGCAACATATTAGAAGTCTACTAGGCTAACGTTAGGTCTACTGCAATAGCCTCACTTTTAATATTTTGCAAAACATTAGCCAACACTAGTGTTTTGCAGTTGCTAGCAGCTTATTGGGATGTTATGCTCGATAGACAGGCATTGTTTTGATATAATAAATTAAGCATTATTGTTAGTTAAGCATGTCAGCCTGCAGCCCACTTTTAACTCTGTCTCTCTCCAACTCATTGCAGATGGCTGCACTAAAGAAAAGGGCACAGAGAGGAAACCAGTTGTAAGATGTTTAAAAGTTCATTAAACATAATATTATGCTTAAATGCATTTCAAAGAAGTTGTGTTGGAGTTTGTGTTATTCTACATGTTGACACCAAGATTTTCTGATTTACTGCAAATGTATATCGGTTCCAAATATCGGTCTCCTTGATTACTAATAATCGGTATCGGTCTTGAAAAAGCCATATCGGTCGATCCCTATAGCAGTGTTAGGCATTTGTGAGGTGCAGCAACATTAACATGAACCTTTCTGTAGGTCGCTTGTTAGCAGAACCTCCACGCGATAGCAGAGCGAACAGGTACAGCAAGCGAGGGATCATTGTCCACTAGTAAATCGATTGCAAATGGCGTCGTGCTCGCGGACGGATACAAACAAAACAATAATGAATGGGTCGCGAAATATACTTCGGTGGCCGTTAAACCTGGGCGGCCCAAGTAAAGTTTATGTGTGGGAAACCCTGGACTTGAATTTTGAATTGAGCCGTCCCTTAGATACTATCTCTTTACGTATTAGTGATGGGAATTCCAGCTCTTTTTAGTTAGTCGGATCATTTGGCTCGGCTCACTAAGAAGAGCCGGCTCTTTCGGCTCCCAAGCGGCTCTTCATTTTACCACCCCCAAGGCTCGCCGGCAGTACACTTTCCTTCACAGGAACACGCTTTGCTGGAGGTGAAAATAATCCTACCAGACTGCTTTGCCCCTCCAACAGCGGGATGTCCTTGTCCTTTTTCGTCATTTCAAGCGATAAAAACTCTTTTGGACGCCCTTGGCTCGAGTTCAGGGCGTTCCGAGCTGAATAAGGGCGTCAAATGACGGCAAGACACCCACCTGGCGGAAACGCTGGAATTAGGAATATATTGTGATGAAGTGCACACTGACCTGAGCTCCAGGGGTCTCTTTGTTCTTCTCCATGCTGCTCTCAGTGGTCCTTCTCCGGCTGGGTCTCTGAAATAAATCAACACAACTACAGCTGACACAAAACAAGACAACTCAATACAACCGACAGACACAACAAAACTAATCTACAGCTACTTCATAGGTTCATAGCAGAGGTGAGAAGTAACTAAGTACATTTACTCAAGAAGTGTACTTCAGTACTATTTAGAGCTACTTTTACTTTACTTGAGTATTTCCATGTAATGCTACTTTGTCTGCGACAATAGGAGACAGTATTAAAGCTGCTTCACTGAAGAGGAGAAACTCACAGCTCTAGGACTCAGTCAGTCAGGAGGAGACTAGAAACAACAAGTCAATAAACTGAGGATTCATCCTGTAACATAAAGGAGTTACCTAACAGAAACCAGTATGCTAACGGTAATGAAGAACAGTTACCATGCTAAAACAATATGCTGAAGGTAGAAAGGGAGCGTTTACTCAAACTAAACGATATGCATATAACTTATGAGTATACTGTGGGATAAATAATGTTAGAGAAAGTAATTATTAAGGTATTTCCTCCACATGAATGAGAATAAAACACACACACCTGGGGCTGCGTTCATGAAGCTAGTCGATAGCTTTTAGACTTTAGCTGTTAGCCGATAGCTTTTAGACTGTAGCTTTTATACTGTAGCTGTTAGACTGTAGCTGTTAAACTGTAGCTGTTAGACGATAGATGGTAGCCGATGGCTTTTAGCCTTTATTTAAA
>NW_011350150.1:0-5177 GCF_000735185.1 Notothenia coriiceps
GCGCACGAGATACATTTGTGCACGAGATGACAGGCAGGTAGGCCATCCAGTTATTTTAGCCGGGCCGGCTCAGATGATAGGTCGTGCTTTTTACAGCGCTACGACTTCCACAGATACATTTTTGTATGTATTTATTGTCAAAGCATTTAATATATTCATTGCTATCGGGACGTTAAGAGCATTCCATGGAATATAACAAAAAGTGTTTTCTGAAATAAATGACATACCCCATTGAATTATGACTGAAGATCGTCAGCTGTCTTCCTCTTCCGTTTTTCTCCTCGATACGTAAAGGCTGCAGCACCTTTAACAACTTCTCTCTACATATCAAACATACCGGTAAACCAGCATCGTTTGCTGTGAAAGCATATAACTCTGTCCACGCAGAATTAAATCCTGTGTTCCTCCGGTACTTTTATTTTCTTTGATTTATCCATAGTTCGCTCATGGAGCCGGGGGTCAGGTTATTCCCCTCCAAGAAAAGGCGCTCACGCGGTGACGCTAGTAGCAGGATGTGACGCATATTTTAGTTGACCTAATTAAAACCGTTTTGTTTTTTATTTATGTGTCACAGTATCACCTCAAAATACAAGATACGAAACATTTTCAACCATGCAACAAAATATAAATAGTCCTACAAATACTTTAATTTGATTTCCTTCTTATTTTTGTCTAAGCTCAAGGGAGCCCGAGCAGAGGGCTTCAAGGGCCGAGGGTTGCCGACCCCTGGGATAGACTATAATTCTTTCCATTTTAATCCAAGGTACATTGGTGCTTTCATCAATCCAGTTTTTCAAGGCTCGAAGCGTGAAGGAATAATAATAGAGCTTGAGATTGGGAACATTAAGGCCTCCACTGTTTTTGTCATATTGTAGAACTTTGTATCTGATTCTTGGTTTTTCCAAACATATTTTGAAATCTTATTCTGAAGTTTGCCCCAAAAACCGTCTGGTGGAGATAAAGGTAACATACTAGCTAAGAAACTGACTCTTGTTGGAACATTCATCTTTATGATTGAAATTCGTCCTGCTAAAGAAATTGTTATATTAATCCACTTTTTTAGGTCATCTTTAATTGTTGTATACATTCTTTTGTAGTTTTTTGCTACTATTGTGTCTAATGAGGCATATATATCAATTCCCAAATACTTAAAGTGTTGGACGATCTGCAATTCTGTATTTAAGTTTAGTTCAACCATGGCACTATTGAGGGGTAAAAGACATGATTTATTCAAATTGATCTTGTAACCAGATATTGAACTAAATTGGGTAAAGATATTTAACAGCTTAGGAAGCGTAGTTGGTACCTCGTCCAAGTACAGTAGTAGATCATCCACATATAACGAAATGTTGTGGTCTGTGTCTTTTACAACTACAGTATATGTTTTACTTCTTTGGATAGTCTTATTTTCTGTGCAAGCGGTTCTAGAGAAATTGCAAACAGAAGCGCGGAGACAGGGCAGCCTTGCCGTGTGCCACGTAGAATTGGAAATCTAGGTGACCACTGATTGCCTGTCAGAACCATAGCACTTGGATTATTATATAGGATCTTCAACATAATCATACATTTTGCCCCAAAACCCATTCTTTGCATTGTATGCCACAAAAATGGCCATTCTAGCCTATCAAAAGCTTTTTCAGCATCAACTGATAATACGGCGCAAGGCGATGTTATGTCTGCTGCAAAATGAATAACATGCAGTAGTCTCCTGATATTATCTGATGAGAATCGGTTTTTCATAAAGCCTGTTTGGTCATAATGAACTAATGTTGGAAGGACTTTCTCCAATCGTCGAGCCATTACTTTGGCATAAAGTTTGATTTCTGAATTTATAAGTGATATTGGTCTAAAATGTGTGCATAAAAAAAAGTTTTGTACTTGTAAAACCTATGCTGAATTTGTCTCTGAAACATGATTTATTAGAAAAATGTTATGTTTGTTTGATATACGTTTTTTATTTGCAGAACTAAATGCATTAGTTTGTAGATGGTGTTTGTTAGTGAATCATAAGGCATTTGTAAAACTTGTTTAGTTTATTTGTGGAGTTATGGCAGGAAATTAGCTCCATATCTTTACCACCCTTTAATTTGACATTATATCCCTTTAAATGAATGCCCTGCGCAGTGACATTAAAGATGGAAAAATAAAGACCTAAAATATGTAATATTCAATGACAGATTGTAATTGTAATATGCTAAATAAAACCATCGGAGCTTTCTTATATTGTGTATGTATTCCCATCATGAGCATATTTTGATCAAACGAATAAAAGGCTTGTCAAATACTTTTAATCTGGTACGTTATACTGTGAAATAGATGAAATGTTTTTCCAGTCGTTTAATCTCCACCATGACATAAAGTGAGACAGGTTTAAAAAAAAAAAAAAAGCACAAATACCATGTATTGATTATTTGTGGGACTCTTTAAAGTGTTCTTCTCTAAGAGCATTGATGTCGACACTCACTTTGTGGTGAGGGAGGTCAGCAGAAAACCTCTCCAGTTTAAAGTCTGAGGGCCTGTCTGAAAAAAAGAAAAATCAATACAGACTTGTGCTGGTCAGAAAATATCTTCCATGAGTTCAATTAAAGACACCGCTTGACTTCAAAATAATACACAGATTGCCATCTGTAAACGTATGTATAAGCGTGTGAAGATCTGCAGCAGTGATTATTTAACGTGACATGTTGTGCATTGACAGCATGTCCCTGCTGCTTATGAGCTTGCACAACGTCTCATAAATAAAGTGCAGAGGGCCAGAGGACCATCTTCAGCACATTTCATGGACTCACCCGGCTCTGCAAATGCCATTCAACGTAAAATGATACACACAACTCATATCTCTGAGTGCGGCTAGTGACGCAAACATCTCTCACAATGACTCAGCCATCAATCACTGCAGTATTGAATGAAATAAACAAACACACAATATTTTAGTGGTATTATTTTCATTCTGGGCATTGATTTAAAGGTATAATATTAAACATGTTTGCATTAAATATCCTATATTGACTTGTCTGGCGTTATATATGTGGTTGAGTTGTGTACTTGCATTATACTAAGTGTTTTCGACTTTCAAAGATAAATAAATATGTAAATTAAACCATGACAGGATTGAGATAAACTAAACACTGCAAATCCCATGATGCAACACTACCTCACTTGGTCACTAAACCAAACTATTAATTTATATTATTAATCTGTGGCAGAAAATGAGATATTGTACATTAAAGTATATGCATTATTTTAAATTGAAATCAGCCCTTTCAATATGTTTGGATGTATTTGTATTACATTTTCATTACCTAAGACCTGCAGATCTCCGAAGCTAAAGACGCCATGTTTCTCTTAGGAGGAGGCTGACAAGTTAATATAATTATTTTATTATTATAATAATGAGCTAATGTTCATCAGGTGATGAGGACCCTCATGCTGCTCTGCGTCTGCTGGAAGGCGAGTTGGCAATTATGGTACAACGCTAGCTAATATGATATGACGAGCACATAGGTTATTTGGGATTTGTCCTTAAAAATACATTTTAAATTCTCTTAAAATTAAAATAATTAAATAATTAATAAAATACAGGACAGGATGTATTTACATTAAAACACTTAATAATATATTTTAAGGACATACAGGACTATCTTATCATCTTAAAGATGACGCTACACTTCCATATCGTAAGGAAGTGTAATTAAAATACAAAGTTGTTCAGATAGTTAGACTTTGGACTTAACCAAAACACAAGAGTTCAAGGAGCCGAACATGAAAATACCACCTGAAAAACGGCATCAAAGTATAGCTCCTGGACATATTTAGAATAAAATACTGAATAGTATCTTTACAGGACACACTTACCTCTGTCTCTCTGTAGGATGTCGCTCCAGCTGACTCTCTTATCTCCTGATAACTTCACCAAACTCATGCAAAACAAAGATCATCTGCAAAGAATCCACCAGCGATGATATTGAAATATTTATTACAGCTTATGAAACCACTGCTTCTATTGTAAAGCAGAGCATACAGAGCACATCCACTGCTGCTGGGCCAAAACGTCCTTTGGCACTAAAACTAACGAGGGAAATTAACTGAAAATCAGATAAAATAATGAATAAATGGTTCCACCCTTTAGACCCAGACACAACACCAGAACGTCTGTCGTAGCTAAGTAATAAATCTTTGTTGGTCATTTATTTGTTGGCAAACAAGTTTCACTGTTACAACAAATATTAGTTCATTCGCCGTGGAAACCATTACAAAACGGAATAAATAAGAAGCCAATAACAAACCAGATCTGTGCCGCTTAACGTAGGTCCATCTTCTTTTTATTTCGACAAATAAATAAATATATTTTCTCCACGAGGAAGAAGAACAAAAACACTTCCAGTTTGTCTCACTCCAAAAGTTCTTTCTTTAATAAGTAAACCATCCATATTTATTTTTTGTACAAGTGCCTGGTGCTCATCGTTTTGTTTCTGTCTAAGAGTGTTTTTCTGCAGGACACTGTCTTTAACGCTGCCATCATCTGATATCTACAGTAAGAAAGGAAAAGAAAGAAACAGAAACCCGAAACAAGGATGAATATGTCGCACGGTGATGCCTGCACAATAAGTGTTTTGTTATGATGTTATTTTGCTTCTATTTAGTCGTTTCTCGCAGAGGGATAAAAGAGGAAAACAAAAACAGACTGGTACCAGAAACCCAGAGAACAGAACCGCTCCTAATCACTACATTTACAGAGACAAAGGTTTGCTCGGAACAAAAAAAGCATACTATTGTGTGCAATGCTAGTTATCTGTACAATTACATAGAAATATCTCATAATTCTCTTATTAGTTTTTTCTCCCTCCGTTTATTACAGTAAAATGAAAGAAAACAGCTATGCTTCAAAGCATACGATCAATAATTTCTTCGTAGTTATTGTTCAATTTTTTTTGTCTTTTTTTTCGTTGAAGGGACACTCCAGCAAACAAAATGTGCTGCAACTCACCAAAGAGGAAGAAAATCTTTCAAAAAGTCAATATGGATACAGAAGTATAATAAAATAGTCATTTTTTTAAATTCCCCGTCGATTTCGCTGCAGTTCAGACTGGATGTTCGGTGGGGGGAGGGTGGTTTCAGTCACGCTGTATCTCTAAACATCCCGTGTGAGTGAGTCTCTGCACACTGAGACACAACAC
>NW_011350151.1:0-3151 GCF_000735185.1 Notothenia coriiceps
GTATTTACTTGTGGCACCGCGGTGGGTCGGCGGTACCGAAGTGGGCCGGTCGAGAGTCCCGGGCTGATTTGTAGTCCCAGTCTGCCCCTGGCAGTGGGTCAAACTGTGCATTGTCTCTCCCACTTAAAAAAAAATACAGTTTTTGCCAAGAAGGTGAGGCTTATTAACAGGGCGAGATATAAATATATTGTTGGTACTTGTCAATGTCTCTAGGTGTGTGAATGTAGCCCTGTAAATACGATGTCCTTTTGTGTTATCTGTTGTTTTATGTTCATGTTGTAACCTACTTGCTGCCATGTTGGACAGGTATCTCTTGAAAAAGAGATCGATGATCTCAATGGGACCATCTGGTTAAATAAAGGTTTAAAAAAAAAAAAGTGTTTAAAAAAATAATATATATATTTTTTAATTAATTAATTATTTTTTAATCGCGGTAGATTTTGTCAGTCTCACGACGGTATTGGAACGTTTATTTGCCGCGATACCGCGATATTCGGTATATCGTTACATCCCTAGTAAGAATTCTTAATGTGTGTCGGAACAAGCAGCGAGCACACACACACAGAACATTTAGTTCTAGTTTAAGTGTAAATATTACAGTAATAGTGTACTTGTACTGTGTGGGGAATACTGCGAAAATAAACAATAGGTTTATCGATCTTTTTTTTATCGATAGTCATGAACTTTTTCTTGGGACAAAATAGACTCTCCATTAGTAAACGTTTACTCTGTGTAAACGTTTTTTCATGTGTAAAAGTGTGGTTACATGTGTAGATTAATAAAATAGTCCTTTATTCGTCCCAGACATTTATAGTGGCTATAGACATGTATTTTATCACACTGTTCTGTACAGATGAGACTTTGTCATATCTATTTATATGTGTGTCTGTGATGTTATACTGAATGTAAAGTAATTGGAAATACCTGTGTGAGAGAGAGAGAGAGAGAGAGAGAGAGATACTCCTGTCCCACCTCCCCAACTTTCTTTTTAGTTGTTCATTGTTATTTGTGCTTGAGCAACAGTTCACTTGAACTTAGTTGTAATTATTGTCCTACTTTTTCTTTTGTTTTACAGAGAGGTTTCACAGCTGCCTGGGCCTAGTGGCCCACAGGCGGCATTTATCCAGCAGCCAGAACCTCCATCTGTGCCTTCCCCCAGGTCAACATCTACCGTTCCTCAAGGGCCTTCAACACTGCCATCACCACCAAGGACCAGCGGACCAGCATCACTACAGCTGCCTCTACCTCCATCTGTTCCTGCCACCAGGTCAAGATACACCTCTGCACAAAGGCTCTGCCACAGCCATCACCATCAACCCAGCCAGCAAGGAGGTCTCGTATAGCACCCGTACCTCCAACACAGCCACCAGCAGCCCAGCAGCCCATTTCCAGTTTCTTAGATTTATATAAATAGTTAGTTTTAAAAAACATATTTATAATAAATTGTTGGTTTATAAATATGTTTTGCATCACATGAGCCTTTGTATGGAATATGAAGTCATGAATCAGTCCTGATGTATCTCAGTCCCTGCTGTGGTGAAAGTAGAGTGATAGACAACTATTTTACAAAAAATTCGAATTTACACATTTTCATTTTAGACATGAAGGACACATGTATATACAATGTAATTCATATATTTCACTACTTTTGTGAACCAAAGACTTTGGTAAACCAAATCTAAAACACCCAAAAAATTGGATGACGAGTACATTTGTGTTTTGAAAATCTGATTCTCAGCTTTAGAGCTAATTATCTCATCTGCTCTAAGATGAGTGACTTACATTTCTAGCAAGACCAGAGACTGTCCTGAACATTTTGATATGTAACACATGGGGTGCCACATTATAACAAGTACATTTAAAAGGTGATTTAAGAAAACATCTAAATATCGAGAAATAATTTGAGGGTTAATAATGATACCTTCACACTGGAGTCTCTTTGTCTCATTCTGAAGCTACTGAAGATGGGAAATGGAGTTAGGGATCTCACCTGTGCCATCAGTATGCCGATCACTACACCCAGTTGATGCAGAGTTCCTAATGCTCCGCGGATAGATGTGGGTGAGATTTCCTCCACATATATGGGCACAAAGCCAGTTGATAGGCCAGAGTAGAGACCCACTATGAAGCGCCCAATGATGAGCATCTCATAGGAGGCAGCCAGCTTGGAGAAGCCCATAAACGCAGCGGCAATAAAGGCTAGCACATTGGCCATGAGCATGGAGTTCTTCCTTTAGAGATATAAGAGTATATATTATTCGTCTTTTTAAAAGTAAAGTGTGATTAATAATCTTTTTGGTCATAGGAAGGAGTCTTACCTGCCAAAGCGATTGACAAAAAGGCCGACTGAGAAGGAGCCGAACATTCCTCCCACAGAGAAGATGGCCACAGAGAGCGACCACAGAGCGGTGAGAGTGCTCTGAGGGATGGGCTCTGAAAACCTGCTGCTCCATGTTTCATTGTAGAAGCCCTGAATGATCTGAAGCACAGAACCACAAGCAGGTCTCAATGTGTAAATAGACAGATTTCCACTACACTCCCGGCTGAAATCAATATTAGTGACTTTCCCTGTAGCACCATCATCAGGTAGCTATTTTATTTTTCAGAATGAAATATCTCAACAACTTTTGAAAGATTGTCGTGCCATGTCAGAGGATGAATCATACACACTTTGATGATGCTTTTACTTTTCCTCGAGCACCACCTACAGGTCAAATGTTTAACTCTCCAATAATTTGGTCAATAAATAGATTCCAGTTAGTACTAACATAGCACTGATTTGCTAATACTATCATAATTAGGGCCGGGACTCGATTAAAAAAATTAATCTAATTAATTAGAGGCTTTGTAATTAATTAATCAAAATTAATCGCATTTTTAATCACATATAAATATTTGACCTGAGAACAGTGAGAAGCAATTTTTTTCACATGGATTTTAGTATACCATTGAATAATGACTGAATACATAAGCTTAAGCAACAAAACATTGTTTATTTTTTTCAAGGTGGTACTTAACCAAGACCAACAGAAAAGTGCAATTTTTGCCATAAAGTGTAGCAATAGCATATTTAGGAATATAGTACATTTCAGAGATTCAGGTAGCCTATAGGTAGGTAGACCTTCTGTAAACTATAACACTTTGTTTTTTA
>NW_011350152.1:0-6416 GCF_000735185.1 Notothenia coriiceps
ATCACAGATTTGTTCAGATTTGTGAACAATATTTGAGAGAAATGGTTATTTTGTGTATGTAGAAAATGTTTTAGATCTTTGAGTTCAACTCATGAAAAATGGGAGCAAAAACAAAAGTGTTGCGTTTATATTTTTGTTCAGTGTAGCCTATATGATTCTGTTTTCTTCAGGTTTGTATCTTCTTGGTCGAATGCACTTATTGTAAGTCGCTTTGGATAAAAGCGTCAGCTAAATGCATTGTAATGTAATGTAATGTAAATACTAGACGCAGCATAATAAATACAGGGCAATGCACTGTAAAAAAAAAATGCTATCACTGGGAGACGATGAAAAGCAATGGGAGTTCACAGATTGAAAATCAAAAGATGAAAGCTCAAAAATCTCTCTGTTTTTCTTTAATAAAGGGACAGGTGTAAGCGCTGCAGAGAGTTCTGCCAAAAAAGGCCAGAGCACAGCCCTTTATGTGTGAATGTAACCCCTGTATATTTTGACACATGTTGGATCCTGACCTGACACTGAGCAGGTGTGTGCCAGAATGGGCTAAAAGGCAGCATGTCCTGCACACCAGCTGCAGAGTGGCTCTGGCTGAACCCTGCAGCCTGCTAAACCTGCGCGCCTGACGTGCTGTTTGGATTGTGGGTGACTGATTAGGTTGTGATGTGGAGCCCTTCAACCACAACGCTTCTTAGCTGCTGCACTCAAGGCGGCTAACAGCTGCACCCTGCAGCACCTAGCCGTAGGCTAATGGATGGCTTCCGTGTCGTATATGTGGAAGGGTTGACAGTCTGTATAGGAAAATGTAGATGTGGCAATGATGTTCGACGTTCTAGATGGTGTATGGAGCCACCTCTTAAACCCCTAATTTATCAGATCCTGCTTTTTTAGCAAAACAAACAATATGAACAAAGCAATCTATAATGGTTCAACAATGGATGCTCATTATCAGTTACGGGAGCAATTGCTTTATTTAACTCAATTTACATCACAAGACTCATAGCATATAATTCTCTGCTCAGATTAAAGCAGTAGTTTATCTAATATGAGAAGCACAAACCATCAATTGTTTATCATTTTTGCTTGATAAGATTATCAAAACGGGTTTGTTGATTAGTTCATCTGCACACATGAATCAATTGTGTCAGCCTTGGAATTGTGAATCAAATACTCACCACTTGTGGATTTGTAATGTTGGTTTCAGACTCACTAATGTCAAATAGAATAAAAGAAAAACATACATTAAAAAAAAATATTTGAACACTCCTAAGCGACATTTTTGCAAAGTAAATGGTTCAACACATAATAAGCTAACCTAATATATTGTATATATGTATTTATGTTAACATACTGCTTTTGATCACAGTTAACACCTAACCAAGCCAGTGTTAAATTGGAGACTGTATTAAGACCTATTTAGCCAAAAATGGGAGTTTTTTTGAAATTTATAAGGACATTTTGATACTTTTATTGGAACTGGAATTGCTATTTAATCCATCATTAGTGCTGTTGGTTGCTATAATTGTGACTCTCTTTCAAGGAACAATGAAACACAGAGTAACCCTTTTTGGAGACTGTTTGACACCCAAATATAAGTGTTCACTAGATTATTCCTTTAAATGACCCATTGTATGTATGTGCTTAGTGTATGTTCACACTCAAACACATGTAACTGAGCTCCTCACATCAGTGATTCTGTAAAGGGCACGTGGAGCTCAGCTGATTGTTCAAGTGAAGAGAGTAAGGGTGTGTGGGGGGAGAAATTAATGGCTCCCCCACTGCTTATCGCTTAGCAGAGTGAGGCAGCAGTTATGTGGTGGTGGCAGTGGCGGTGGGGGGAGTGGCAGTGAAGTAGGTTGGTAAAGTAAATACACAGTGGAGTGCTCCTCTTTCAACAGTGGAAAAAGAGAAAATAATGAAAATGTAATCTCATTCCAGCTTTTAAATCTGTCTCCCCTGCAAGGCCTTGAGAACAACATGTTTCCCATCAAATGGCAGATTCATCTTGAGTAACTCATGCACGGTCACATCCTGGTTTCTCTCGCAGTTCCGGGAACGCTGTGTGGGTGTTCAGCGGCAAAGGGATGACAGGGGGGAGACGGGAGGAAGGGCTCAGTGCGTGCATCATATCGACTGATTTGTGGGGAGGGGAAGCTATAATAAAGATGCCGGGACTGAAAGCAATATCTTCGCCTGGGACAACGTCTCTCTGAAGGGCTGCCTCCTATAGGTCATGTTCTCAAACCACCTGCTTTGCATTACAAGGCTGCAGTGTTGCTGGAGAGAGGCTGGTGTTCACACAAACCTTCTGGAAAATGAAACGATTTCCGATGGAGATGTCAATGCTTAAAGCTCTATGAACAAACTATATTACTTTTCACAGTGGAGACAAAACTAGATTAATGTTCCCGTCACATTATGAATGTGTTAATATGGATAAGCCAAAAGTGCCCTTATACAGTAAGTGCCTGTTTTGCAGACATTTCAACTCCTTCAAATGATTAAGTGGGAGAAGATACTATATATATATTATATAATAACGTAATAAAGTAAGATTGAAGCAACAGTCAATCCTCAAATTAAATACAGAGCTAAAGTCCGGATCAAATGTATGATAGAGGTTTCTCTTCATTGATGGTTACGTAATGCATAATGTTTATTTTTATAGTATTGTGTCTTAATATTTCTCCTTGGTTGATGTTGCAAATGGAGCTGCTGTGATCGGGTTACATTTCAGTCTTGATCTTGCAATAAATGAATCTATCTTGATTGTATCGTATATATCACACAACAAAATGTAGAGCTTTTTGTGATGGCCACAACTGATCTTTTTTCTTTTCAGCCTTGGCATTTAAAAGTAAAAATAAATCTGATGTTACGTTATGAGAGTGAGTCATTTCTTGTAGTATGAACATTGAGAAAAAGCATCAATTTCAGCCTCTTTTAAAAGAGTACAATTTTGGATCATTCAACAAGTTTATTGGAAACACTCAGGGCTTTACAGCAACACCTGTGTTCAAAGGTCCCTGTTCCACCTGAGGGAAACTGCATTGGCCACTGGAGGCAGCAAACACACTTTGAGCAGCTACTCTGTCAGAATCGGAACATAGTGAAGAGCAACCTTTGTATTGCATTACAACACTATAGGTGTCTGGGTTGTCTTAATAAACAAGACACAAGAACACAACGTTGTCACGGTAATACTTAAATTAAATGCCCAGGTTCAGCTGTGAGATTACGCATGATGTAATATAAGCATATGCTCTAGCTTCTCTTTACACCCTGTATCGGTGTGCATTCAATTAACGGTTAACAAATGGTAAGTCGACATGAAAACTCTTGAAATCTAATTAAGACCCAGATAAAAAAAGTATTTTTCCCTAGGAAATGCATAATACAATGTCTTGTTTACAAATGCACTTTCAGATTAAGTCACACGCAGACTTTGCACTCAGAAAACCTCAGCGTTTCTGCCCGTGCTGAACAACTGGTACACGTCAGATTAATATTTCCTGACCATATAGTCTAATGTATTTTTGCCACGACCACCTGTGAAATTCCCCATGTGAACTTTATTTCTGACACAAAATATTTGGGAGCTACTTGACATAATGAAGAAGTGAAAGCGAGTGAGAGAGGGGGAAAATACACAGCGTCATGCATGCTTACACACACGCACACACTTACACACATTCAAACGCACATACTTATCCTTTCTTGGAAAGCCACACGTTTCTAATTATATCCTGGGTTTCAAATAAAAAGCGTTTACAGCCAATTCGTTTGCGTAAATGCCATTCCTGTATGTGTGGAGAGATGTAACAATTTCTACCCCGAGACAATAAATAGTTTATTGCTTTTATTTGTGATGGCTTTATGTTGTATTGCCAAGCCCTCAAAAGAATAGAAAAAAAAGCATATTTTCCCACTAATGACTGTGTGTGATTTATATAAGTCTGCCTTTGACATGGGGGTGTATGTGCTTTCAAACCGAGCATAATTAGACCTCTGGAGCTGCATGCAGCGCAAACACATCGGAGAGCAACGCTGTGCTTCCCAGAGAGGCTCTGCAGTGTGGTTTGGGTATGATGCTGAACGGCCGGTACATGAGAAAAAACGCCCGGAGGTTTCCCTTCCAAACCCACGCACTCACGGAATCGCGCACACACACAGAGGTCAATGATATCTGAAACAAACATAATGATTGGCTTTGACACACTTTCAGAATCAGATACAAGGGGAGAAGAAAGAACATATAAATTGGCTCAGTGGGGATATAAAGAGTCAGTCAAGCATGAGCTGTTCCCTGCCGAGCGGAGAAAGAGCGGATTCCCCTCCCTCCTTCATCCTCGCTGACCCTGAATGCTCACTGAGTGATTTTAACAAAGTTCACCAAGGAGCAGGAGTTCACACTTTTGCTGGCACCCCTAACCCCCTCTGAATCCTCCTCCTCTTCTCTCTTTCCTGTTTCTCTTTGTCTTCATCTCTTTCTCGTGTCGATGAGAAGAAAAAGTGTACGGAGACGTTTCTGTTTCTGGGTGCCCGTCAAGTGATTTCTAATGACACACTGCTCCCGTCCCCACAACATGTATTTTAGAGTAAATGAATCAGGCAGTACATGGCCTCATTAAGTTGAAAGTGCCGCTCTCTGCCACAAAAGTACATGTTGCTTCGGAGCCGGGCCGTTCACACCAAGAGGCAGAGCTGCAACGTCTGCAGATTGTCTGATTGTGTGTTGGTGTACTAACCGGAGAGGCTGGAAGTGTGTGTGAGTATTGGGTATTAGGGTAGATCAACCATTGAGAAACTCTGGAATTTCACTTTATTGACACATGGGCTGCATTCAAAGGCTCATCCACTTTACTATAGCCCTCCCGTTCAAAACCAGAGTCAACTAGATTTGTTTAGGGGCCTGTACACCAAGCCGAGTCGAGCGTCTGTGGCCGTCAACCGTCACACAGAGTTCTTGCGGTCTGTCTGACAACTTAGGCTGTAGCTGGACCTAACCACTTGCTGATTCACTCATTTTGTGTGGTTTTTCTACTTTGTCCCTTTGACGTTCCATTTGTCTTTCTGCAAGCAAAAAGACTGAAAATCGCAAAAAACAACACAAAGCAAAGAACGGCAAAAAGTCTAGTATCAGTTGGACCTTTTTATCAAACTGTAACGGAGGTGATCTCTGGGGCCGTAGATCTCGGTCTCCATTACGTATTATATAGCTTCACTATTGGCGAAGCATATTCATTTGTTCCATGGTAAAACATTTCACAGGAAACATTTGATGTATAAAAGATGACAAGAGCTTGTGTGGCGTTCAAACCTTTATATATACAGTCTATGGTTCAAACCCGTTTTATTGAATGGTTGACGTCAGTATGAGAAACACATATTAATCCTTAATGTCGGGAGGCTGGATTGGCATGCCAAGTTGGCGTGGAATCGCTAATCGCACTTTGTTCACCCATAGGTTGCGATTAGCGATTCTAGTCATTTCTAAGCTGTTTAGACTAAGCAATATACATTTCTGTTATATATTTGTCATATCATCCCTGCAGTAGTTATCATAATAATCACCTCCACCTGTTCTCGGTTAGTGCTAGATCGTATACCTCCTGGGTTTTAGGCGGAAGTGGCGTAACCTGCCTCTCAGGACAAGAGACGAGCATGAATACATCATTTTTCCACAAAAATATCATAAGTATAATATTTTGAGAATTCATAACTTTGGAGGACAGCAGGCTATTACTAATATTTAAAAAAATGACATCTCACAAGAAGAAAAGCACAGATGCGATGTAACACTCAGAAAGCCACTGAGTGCGTTTGATTTTGGATTACAGTGACACACACAGTAAGAGGTTTATTTAAAAAAAGGGGGGAGATTTTTTAGGAGCGTGCTCCCTCTCACTCCTGTTTAGTTTAGTTTAGTTTTTATTAGGATCCCCATTAGCACTAGCATGAGCATTGGCTATTCTTCCTGGGGTCCTCACCCACACAAAACATACATAATACAAACCAGAACGGAACAACTCATCATTTCATGAAAAGTGCATGGTAAGGAAGTGAAAGCAAAAACAAAACAGAAAAAAATAGTCATCACATTTTAGCCATCATCAAGTCAAAACCTAAACAAAATTTTACCAACAATATAATTTACATGATAATACTAATTACTAATTACTAATTGACCCACAAGTACAGTTCAAATTTAATTTGTAGTTCTCAGATATTGTTTTAGCAAATGTTTGAAATGTATGTTTGAGTTGTCTTGAATGATATGGTCACTGTCCTCCGGATTTCTGCAGCACTCCAGAGTCGCGAAGAGTTATTGTTATTATAAATAGTGGCTCTTGAGCAGCCTTCCTCGACATTGAGAAACACCCTCTGGCCGTTTCTCAATGTCGAGTAAACATGCTGCAGAG
>NW_011350153.1:0-4957 GCF_000735185.1 Notothenia coriiceps
CAACGGACGTTTATTGTAAAATGCGGCCATAACTCCGGCTAGGAAGGTCGTATCAACATGCTCCCGTCTCTAGCACCCCCGCAGCCCGAGCTACGAGTGAAAGAACTAAATTTACATGAAACTTCCGTTTGGTTGCTTTAAAGTCAAGCTTCAGTTTAAGACTCACCCTGTAATAGAAACATGTGATGGAGCATTACTAACCTGACTCAGACGGTTTGTTTCACCAAACCATCGAGGAGAGCTCCATTGGAAGCCATTTGGAAAAGGGTTTTAAAAATACTTGGCAGGTGATTGGATCAATCTGTCTATCACCTTCTATCATGGGCCACTTCTGATTGGTTAACAATGGCTGGTACATGTGGAGCACAGCACTTCTGATTGGTGTGGATGACTGACACACAAGAAGAAGAAAAAATAATAATTGCATCATTTAAAATCGCGATGTCGATTTAAAATCGATGAATCGTTCAGCCCTACCCTGTACTTCACTATATTTACTTTGACAGCCTCTACGTTGCAGTTTAAGTTTTTACAATACAACAGAAAGCTTTACATGATGAGATATGACGTTTTGAGTTGACTTCACAATTAGTGCCACGCAGATTCAAATAACAGTTCAGATTTATTTGATCTCCTCTACAGAAGAAAATAATTACCAAAATCCCTAATACATATCATAACAGCAGCTCCTACTATATACATGACGTATGTGTGACATAAAGAGAGGAAGGATGTAAAATACTGATTTACAGACGATGCACGAACAATAGTTTTAAAGTCATGACTGAACAATCTCTAGTTTTCAATACGTTTAATGAACAAATACTAAAACACTTACAACCCTGAAGATCTTTACTTTCCCTATCAGCTAATAAAGCATTAACACCTCTCACGTTACACCACATGGAAAAGTAAACCCAGGTGATTCTGGATTATTAATTCAATGTTTTTCTTTAGTGTGTTATTGTAGCTGCATCGCCCCCTGGTGGCTGATGGTGAAACTATGGGACATTTCCCTCACTATAATCTGTCATCACAATTTATTTTGCAGAAATTCAATTATTTTTAATACCTCATCCACATGTAGCAGTGAAACACACCGGGTTAGTTGCATTGGGATCATCTTATTATGGCTACAAGCTAACAGTCTGAGGCCTATCAGGCACATATTTACGAAAAAAACAATGTTGACGATTAACGACGACTAGTTTATCTAATAAGAAATGCGAAAATATGCACATATATCCTAAAATTATGAATCACAACTGTGAGCTCAGCCTCAAATGACTTCCTGTTTCCGTAACTGGGAAATGATGATGTGTTTCCTCGAGAATAATTAACACACACAGCTAAAAAACAATCCAGTTTCTTCCACAGGTTTAAATGAGAAGATGTTTGGAAAGCTACAGCTTTAGTGCAATAATCTCAACTATGGCTCCAACCAAGTTCAATCCTTCATGACATAGAAACACAGAAGTGAGACACAAACAAAAGCATTTATCTAAACGGTGTGTAAGGGTCTACAGTTTAAAGTGTCTCATCTCTTTTGCATTTAGCCCCACTTCTTCATGAGGAGGGCTCTGAGCTACATCTGGCTGCTGGGGTCCAATATTATAATAATACATATATTTATAATAAAACCAGAGCCCTCGATAGAAAGAGTTTCGTACAACAACTTCCCTCTCTGGTGATGACATATGAATGCTGCAAATATCCATAAAGCTGCACGTGTAAACTCAGTCTTCAGTTCTATGTAATTAATCTTTATTTAATGGTAATTTCATCAAAAATTCTATCTTCAAACCACGAAGAACGATATTTCTACACTTAAAGGGGCCCTATTATGCTCCTTTTCAGGTTAATATTTGTAATTTAATGTTTAATGTTTAAAAAGTCTGCTCTGATTGGTTAGCTGGCCGGCTCTGTTGTGATTGCTCCACCTCTTAGAGATGTCCCGCCCCCTTAGCCTATCAGGTACAGTTTGTACTCCTGCAAGTGTTATATATAGTGATGTCACTTTGTTCAGGAAGTAAACAAAGGAGTCCAATAAAGGCAGAGGAGGGAACACAGGGATTTGAGCCTTTGCAGACCATTTACTTGCACTAAAACCTATATAACACACTACAGGAAAGGGGAACAATAGCATAATAGGGCCTCTTTAAAGTTACACAGCTGTTGTGGTACTCGAGGATTTTGTGTACAATACTCGGGTTATTGTACTCTGACAGACACAATCAACACAAAAGGAAGGGGAGTACTCTGTGTGCTTTACAACGACTTCTCTAAACACCACACTGACATTGATCACACTCTTCTACACACAGCTTTCTGTCCTCTACAGTTTGATTACAACACATTTCAGTTGCAGCTAAACCCCTAAACATGAGTTCTCATTTAATACGGAGAGATTAAGATCCTGTGTCCACATAGCCAGCGTCTTTTTGTCAATTGGTTCCTATGAGTATAAGGTTAGGGTTCGCCTGTTTTTGGTTGTCTAATTGAACATATTTGAACTTATTATCAAAGCGCTGGTGTCGTCACTGTAGAAAGTGGAGTGAAAGCTTATTTTTGTAAGACAGAAACTATCCTAACAAAGTCAGAAACGGCTAATTTGTTTGAGCATGTGTGAATGTAGTATTTAAATGTCCCTACTTGGATCGTCTTATTCGCTCTGCGGCTGTCAGACTGAAGCTCAATCAGACAAAGTGTGAGTTAAAAACAATGTCAAACACATATCTTAGTAGCACAATGAGATAGAGAGAAGGCAAAGGATTGGAGCTAGTCTGTCCTACAACAGCTGTGATACGTTATCAAGATATCGTGTCATAGAAACATTGACAAAAGGTGCTATGTGGACGGTCAAAACATGGCAAAAAACACAACTAGACGTATGATGGTATTATTGGATGTTAGAGTAGGAAAGTCTTTGTCCAAGGGAGCATCAATAAGAGGAAGGTAATCCAGACACATTACAATACAGTGTGTTTTCACTTCCTCCGGAGCTTCTTTCCAGCCCGTTGAGCAAGTTTCCCGCCTTTTATGAAGTGTCAGAGTCAGATCTTATTAGAGTCACAGCTGCTCCTGACACCCATTTTGTTCCCAGTGTTTGTAATAATTCAACCGGGGACATCCAACAGCGCAGGTGGAAGCAACACATTAATTAAAGTCCGACAAAATCTGGTCCGCCGTCACCTCTGATTGGTGTTTATAGAGGTCACATGGCATGAGGGGGAGGGGCTGATTGGACAAAACGGCCTCATATGGCGGCGCTGCCTCCATCGGGAAGGAAATGGAGGCGATGTGTTGATGATCCAGAGGGAAATGAGAGGGGGAGAACCGGGAGGCGCTGGCTGAAGTCTCCCCGTAGTTTGGAGATGGATCCTGGGGAGACGGATCCTGTTCCTCCCCCCTCTGACAGGGGTCCAAAAGGGAGTAAGGAGGAGGGTCGTCTGTAGGGAGGAACATCTGAGACGATCCAGGGCCGACACACTCATCGTATCTGAGGAGATAGACAGAAAGAATAAGCAGTTGCTACGGAAATGCATTAATTTCTGGATTTTAAGTTTAACCCCTTTTTTTATTACATTACACAGAGTTTTGATTTGGATTTGGATCAATGATGGGCCTGTGTTTTGCTCCTATGTGCAAAATTGATTAACATGTTGAGCTTATTTTCCATAGAAACTCATAACAAGTGGGTACCACAGTATAACATTAAGGATATGCAATTAAAACTCACACATATAGCACAATAAAAATAGTACTGTATTAAACTATAACCCAGTGTTTCCATTTTTGTGGATCATTGAGAAGATCATTAAAATAAAAAGGACATTTCAGTTTCATATCAGTATGTAGTGTCTCTACTTTAAAGAGTCCTCTCCTGCTGATGTTCAGGTGTATATCAGTATGTAGTGTCTCTACTTTAAAGAGTCCTCTCCTGCTGATGTTCAGGTGTATATCAGTATGTAGTGTCTCTACTTTAAAGAGTCCTCTCCTGCTGATGTTCAGGTGTATATCAGTATGTAGTGTCTCTACTTTAAAGAGTCCTCTCCTGCTGATGTTCAGGTGTATATCAGTATGTAGTGTCTCTACTTTAAAGAGTCCTCTCCTGCTGATGTTCAGGTGTATATCAGTATGTAGTGTCTCTACTTTAAAGAGTCCTCTCCTGCTGCGTTTGCAGACCATTTACATGCATAAAAACCTATATAACAGAACAGGGAAAACCCCACAAAGCATTAAAGGGCCTCTTAAATATCCTAGTTTGTGTCTTTATGTAGTTTTCTAAATCTAATCCCATTTCCCTAAAGTGTGTATTGTACGTCACATCTCTGTGATGCTGTATGTCTCCCCACTCTGACAAGGACACATAAAGAAAGAGAAATGCAGCCTAATCTTCAGAGACCTTTTTATGTAACATCAACACAGGAAAAAACATCTCATGTCTCACTTTCTTTCATGCCCACTCATTTACACACACTCCATGAGCAAACTCACACAAGTCTTACCAATCCAAAACCACATTTCCCATAAACCCCTGCTCTCCATCGCTCCTGCACCTCTGCCAATCCTGCAAAGTGTGTGTTTTGTTAAATGTACTGTATGTTGTGTTTCATCATCACGTATGACCAAGAAAAAATTGTTTAAGGCAGTATAGCCTCCCTCTGCCCTTTGCACACAGAATGAAACCTATACAAATAGAAATGTGTGTGTGTGTGTGTGTGTGTGTGTGTGTGTGTGTGTGTGTGTGTGTGTGTGTGTGTGTGTGTGGTCTCTACTTTAAAGAGTCCTCTCCTGCTGATGTCCAGGTGTATATCAGTATGTAGTGTCTCTACTTTAAAGAGTCCTCTCCTGCTGATGTTCAGGTGTATATCAGTATGTAGTGCCTCTACTTTAAAGAGTCCTCTCCTGCTGATGTTCAGGTGTATATCAGTATGTAGTGCCTCTACTTTAAAGA
>NW_011350154.1:0-2345 GCF_000735185.1 Notothenia coriiceps
TCTCTTTAACATCTACATGCTACCACTGGCTCAGATAATGAAGAACAACAAAATAAGTTACCATACTGTAGCTTGACACACAAATTTACTGTACCATTTCACCAGGAGACTATGCTCCAATTCAAACACTGAGTAAGTGCATTGAACAAATCAATGACTGGATGTCAGAACTTTCTCCAATTGTCTCTACTTTAAAGAGTCCTCTCCTGCTGATGTTCAGGTGTATATCAGTATGTAGTGTCTCTACTTTAAAGAGTCCTCTCCTGCTGATGTTCAGGTGTATATCAGTATGTAGTGTCTCTACTTTAAAGAGTCCTCTCCTGCTGATGTTCAGGTGTATATCAGTATGTAGTGTCTCTACTTTAAAGAGTCCTCTCCTGCTGATGTTCAGGTGTATATCAGTATGTAGTGTCTCTACATGTCTCCATGCTTTAATGTTCAAAAAGCTCTTTATTGTTCTCATACTGCCTGTGCTGCAGCCCCTCTTTTCACCCCCTGTCTGAAACCAGAGCCCAGTCTGCTTTGATTGGTTAGCTGGCCGGCTCTGTTGTGATTGGTCAGGTCAACGGCTTAGAGATGTCCCGCCCCTTAGCCTATCACATACAATATGATGGAGCGCTAGCCCATAGAAGCGTGAGTGTAACAGTGATGTCACTATGTTCCAGAAGTGAACAGAGGAGTCCAATAGAGGCGTTTAAGGCAGGGAAGTGTTCTTTTACGAGGGAGCACAGAGATTTTAGATTGGCAGACCATTTACTTGCACACAAACCTATAGAACACACTACAGGAGAGGGAACACCCAGAGAGCATAAAAGGGCCCCTTTAACATAAAACACTGTCAAACAGGATGCGTTCACAGTACAATCTTTAATGCCGTTCATTTACGGGACCACAAAGAAAAGCATTTCAAAAAGACAAATTAAAGAAATATTGAAGACTTTCGCCGTCTATCAAACTTAAAATTTCCAAAATAAAGATGAAATATTTTTGTAAAATAAAAAAACTAATGGAAGTGAATTACTTTATCTTCACAGTTTACTATCAGTTTCATTATGACATTTATACTTTCGTTTTAAATCTCACTGGCTGCAACAATTAGTCAACAAGTCAAACTATCATGTATCATTAACTGAGTACTGAACATGTCGTTTTCACATGGAGATTATCTGCTTTTCTCGTTCGGTTTTGAACGAACAAATCAAGACATTTCACGACTTTGGAAAACTAGGATGTTTTTGACATTTTATAATCCAATTGATTAATCATTTAACTGGAAAAAAAATAAAATAATAATTCCTAATTACCGGCCTCTTTAAGACCATTTACCACTGTGCTGTACATTGTTCATTCGGCACATTTAAAAGGCTTGAAGAAATTGTGACATATCAAACAATAAATCGAGAAATAATCAACTTCTTAAGTGGTCGATAAGAATCCTTGGTTGCAGCCCTTTTTCACAGAATGCATCAAACTGGTACTTTTTTTTTTTTTTACTATTCCCTGACGTTCATATTAATGAAGAACATAACCTGCAGATTATTTCATAAGGAAGTAGTTGCAGACCAGTTAAAGACCATTAGTTAACCGTTTTCATTCAAAGCCTTGGAGGAACGACCCAGGACATTTCCCCTGTATTTTCTGATATTATATCAATCTAAAGAATAACCTGCAGATTAACTGATGGTGAAAATGATCCTGAGTTGCAACCCGTGCAACAAATTGGTACTTGTGAACATTTAAAGCCTTGGAGGAACTGCCAATGACATTTTCAGTATTTTCTGACATTTATATTTATCTACAAAACAATGTGCAGATGAATTGACATTGAAAATATTATCTGGTTGCAACCCGTGCAACAAATTGGTCCTTTTGCTCAATTCAAGTCTTGGAGAAACTGGGAATGCACATTTGGCACAATTTGTTGACATACAGTATATACTAAAGAACAAATAACCTTTGGATGGATCCGTACTGAAGCAGTCTTTAGATGCTATAGGTTGGTGCTCTTGGTGTCTTTGGCCTGTCGGAGTCCGTACAGCCACTTGATGACTCTGGCGTTCTTCTCGATGACAGAAATTCCATAAGGAACTCTTGCTGCGGCGTTCCCAGCCTCCTCCTCTTCCTCCTCCTCCTCTCCTCACCGGCACACTCGGACCCCGGAGCGCTGACGCTGCGGAACCGAGCCAGGGACACGATGTCGGAGCAGGAGCCGGCGACCTGCAGGTCTGACGGGTCGACGCCGCACAGGTTGAAGAAACGTTCCATGGAGAAGCGGTCACTCAGGTCCGATTTGGAGCGGGCGAGGGAGCGGCGCTTCCTGGAGCTGGAGGAGGAGAGAAGGGTGA
>NW_011350155.1:0-2172 GCF_000735185.1 Notothenia coriiceps
CATCTGCATAGATTTTCAGTAGTATCCTTTAAACAATATTATACCAGCAATTTCTCTAAACATATAAATAAATACAAATCAATGCATGTTGCATACAAAATATCGTTGGTCCCATTTAATGTTATACAATACCAAGTTGCAACAGATTAGAGAGAAGACAGAAACGGAGCAGCTGTGCAACAGATAAAAAAATAGTGAGAATGTGCCGACTTTTTAGGAAAATCCTAGCGTATCTGAGGCTGTTTGTGATTTAACATCGTAAAACAGGGAATGCATGTGGTGTGTGAGTGCTTGTGATGCCAAATTTCCACAGCTGTTGATGAACTCCATGAACCTGTGCATAAGGTGTGTGTTCAAGATGATTGAGAGTGAGAGTGGGAGCAGAAAAGAGTGATGCTTTAGGGACATAAATAATAACAGAGAATCGCAAAAAATCCCTGTTTAAAAATTAAAAAGCTGTAATCAGAGAATGATTGGCATTTTGACTTTTGGCAGTTTGACTTTTGACTGGAGCTGCAGAGTATCCAAGCCTATTA
Organism: Notothenia coriiceps; assembly: GCF_000735185.1. Lineage (NCBI taxonomy): Eukaryota > Metazoa > Chordata > Actinopteri > Perciformes > Nototheniidae > Notothenia > Notothenia coriiceps. The sequence goes on from NW_011350155.1 coordinate 537, forward strand.
TCAAATTAAAAGACAGGATGCAAAAGTAATTTCGGGCCAGATGTGGGAGGGGTGTGGTGCAGTGGGTTGTGCTTTGGTGTTCGGATCAGGGGGTCACAGGTTCAAACCTGAACTGCAGTCAGCATGTCGTTGTGTCCCTGGGCAAGACACTTCACCCCAAATTGCTCCTGTGGGGATTGCCCACAGTATTGAGTATGGAAGTCGCTTTGGATAAAAGCCTCTAACAGGTGACATGTAATGTAATGTAGTCCCATTTTTTACTGAAATGTTCAATTACAGTCAAAGGATTCTGATGTAAAATGTTGGTTGGTATTAAAATAAAACAATTCCGGTGTAATTTGGGTATAAAAATGGACATGTCTCTCTTCATCAGCCTTACATTTGAAAATATTAGCATGAAAAAGGATCATAAGTGAGATTCAGAGGACATGACCTCCCTGAAATTCAACAGCCTGGGATGAAGGATCACAGCTGGAGGAAATCTGAATCCCCGCAGCACAGCTGTTCTCAGCGGCCTTGGCTGCCACAGACACTCCGCTGCTAACGCTAACAAACACAATAAAACATGAGAAAATCTCAACTTAACCCTCTGAACCCCAAAACCAACTGTCGGCTGCATGTTTTCTTTAGAAAAAATGCCTTAGCCAGAAACTGTGAATACATGCATTGTATCAGACTTTTCAGTCTGAGCTCTTCAAATACCCAAAGGAAGCTGGTCAAGCACCAGAAAACAAGTTTTTTTATAATATGTCCTCTATAAAATGTGGACAAGTTGAGACTGAATGAAACCCTCTCGTTCCCTTTTTCCTTTCTGCATCAACCATCCTTCCTCATATTTTCTTTCAACTTGTTGTGTTTAAATATTTTTCTGTCTCGCAGTCTGGACTAAACCAGAACAAGTCTGCATTGGTTAAAGAAGAGGATCAAAAAAGGTCTCTAATGGCGCATTTCCACTGCAGGGCCTCGCACGGCTTAGTACGGTATAGTTAGGCCTTGGTATGTCAGGCTCACTTTATGCTGTGTTTCCATTAGCAGTAACTATGCGAACCACAACACCAACATCAGCCGTTAGCTGTTAGCACTCAGAGCTCACAGCCCCTCATATCTGTTCAGAAACTAGACAAAAGTTAAACAAGTACAAACATGGCGAATACAGTCGCTGGTTTATTTATGTCTGTAGGCCGTTGTTGTGAGTGTGGACGGTCGGAGCATATACAACGTTAGCCTAGCCGATCTCCATTCAGAAAACACGCATTTTAAAAGGTTTTTCGCCTGCCGTCTGTCTGCAGACTTGTCAAAGCATTAATTCATGGTTTTTACTAACCGGTATCAGTATGTTGTTACTTCGGCATCATTTTGAAACGTGTATTACAATTAAATCACGGTCAAATATGTTCATTTTGTTGTAGTTGTAGCCCCCTTGCCAGCGATTCTCTCACTAGTTTAGCATACTCAGCCCGGTTGTTGGCCCGGAAAGAACCTGGATTTGATGGAGAGCCAGAAAAACTGTTCAACAGTACCCGTTAGCCGGAACTACCCTTAGTGGAAACGCAGTGGAAATGTGCCATAAGTTCAACGAGAAAGGGAGCTCAGACACAACCCTACGAATTCTTGAAGAGTAAAAGCAGAAAGACAC
>NW_011350157.1:0-1695 GCF_000735185.1 Notothenia coriiceps
TAGCCTGTTAATTAGCCTGTTAGGTAGCCTGTTAGTTAGTCTGTTAGGTAGCCTGTTAGTTAGCCTGTTAGGTATCCTGTTAATTAGTCTGTTAGGTAGCCTGTTAATTAGTCTGTTAGTTAGCCTGTTAATTAGTCTGTTAGGTAGCCTGTTAATTAGTCTGTTAGTTAGCCTGTTAGTTAGCCTGTTAGTTAGCCTGTTAGGTAGCCTGTTAAGTAGTCTGTTAATTAGCCTGTTAGGTAGCCTGTTAATTAGTCTGTTAGTTAGCCTGTTAGGTATCCTGTTAAGTAGTCTGTTAATTAGCCTAATAGTTCGCCTGTTAGTTAGAATTAAACTTTTAAATGATATCTGACAACACAGAACTTTAATGAAACTGTGTCAAAATGTAAATGTAGCATCAGCCAATGCTAACCATGTGTGCTAGCTGTGTAAATAGCTGATGTTAGCTTAATTAAACATACAATGCGTAATGTATTGCTTTTAAAACTGTGTGTGTGTGTGTGTGTGTGTGTGTGTGTGTGTGTGTGTGTGTGTGTGTGTGTGTGTGTGTGTGTGTGTGTGTTTGTCAGGATGGTAGCAGTGTGTTCCTGCTGAGTGTTATGTTCGGGGCGCTAGCTGCGCTAACGCTGGTCGCTGCAGTCATTGTTCTTGGTGAGTTTTATCAGTTTGTTTTGTTGCAGATCAACATTTCCTCTGATGGTGTTTGTTCATCACACCATCAGATCATCAGATCCTCAGTAACTGTGTTTTCCTCTTCTCTTATTTCTGCAGCCAGCAGACGGAGGCGACTCAGCAAAAAGTGAGTTTTACAGCCGACGCCTTCAGAGGAAACTTCTTCTTCTTCACACACTTTAGTTTCTCTCATAGAGCCAGTGGTTAGTGACTCAGCAGACACGTCACGAGTCAGCAGTTTCCCAGCGTCTCTCGGGGACCTCGGGGTGTCACTGGTTACCCCCCGACACAGATCCCCCCTGACGCACCGTTACCAGCTCAGAGACTCAGAGTGAAACTCAGAGACGTCGATCTGTCAGAACAGAAACCCACCGTCAGCAGGAAGTCACTACTAATCATATTTATGACTCAGAACTCTGATGAGAATGAGAAAAACATAAAAAAGATATTTAATTTCAGATCAACAGAAGTCCTTATTATTACCTAGCATAAAGCTGAAATATGCTCCAGGAAATATTGTTTAATTCTAAGCTAACTGAAGATTTACAACAATAAACTGAGTTTGATCGTTGATATCTTTATTAATACTTATACTATTATATGGTCATTTTCTCATTTTTACATACTTAAGTTGTGATGATTGTCGTATAATGCAGAGGCAGCTGGTGGATTGTTTTCTAGGTCGGGCTGTGCGCAATCCATTTCAGCAAACATCCCAGGATGACTTCATGCAAAAAACAGGAGTTTTCAGTGTTCATTTACCAGTCTTAAATGTTAATGCCTCCATTAACAATTTAAGCATTTGAGACTGAGGACTATGTACAAAAACTTAAAAAACAATGGCATTAACCATACTTGCATACATATATGTATGTATATATATGTATATAATATATATGTATGGAAATATGTATATATATACAGTATATATATATATTACAGAACAACGGTATAATCAAGAGTAATACAAAAAGCTGAAAATGTAACAAACTAATAATAATTATTCTTATTCTTAAAATCAAT
>NW_011350158.1:0-10121 GCF_000735185.1 Notothenia coriiceps
TTGATGTGGCCAGGGAAAAGAAAGTTTGGGGCTCTCTGCTGGAACTGCTACCTCCGCGACCCGACCACGGATAAGCGGGAGAAGATGGATGGATGGATGGTAATTTCTCAAAATGTTCCCCGTGTGATTTATTCACCATTACAATAGCCCCACCTAAAATAATATCCACCAGCCGCCACTGATGGTGTAGCTGTATTAAAGTCTGAGTGGAAACAGTCCTGAGTAAATCTGATTTTGTCAGAAATCGGGAGACATGCGGGAGAAATATGACCCCGGGAGGAAACCGGGAGAGGCCAATGAAATCGGGAGTCTCCCGCGAAAATCGGGAGGATTGACAAGTATGATAACGATTGATGTGCACATTAGCATAATTACTAGCTAGCCACTAGCTGCTAACTGCTGCCTCGTTAATATCAAATCCATCATAAAAACAAGTAATTACCATGCTGTCATGAACGTGCGGTGCTGTTACGTGTACGCAAATTGACGTGCTTGATGTGAACGAGCATTTTGGTTAAAGTTGCGCATGCGCCATGAGCGCACATACGGGTACTTCTCAGGCATGCCGGGTAATCTGTGACGTTTCGCTCTCTCAAAAGTTGGGCCATTTTATCATCATGCGCCAATGAGCAACTCTCATAGGAATGAATGAGGCCCCGCCTCCCACGCTGTATCCAGTTCTTATTATACATCCATGGTAGAGACCGGTGTCAAGTCAGCACCGCTGCAGACTCGCTGTTTGAGGGCTTGATAGCCCACTTTCCCTCCACACCGCTCCACACTCGTTGCTTTGGAACAGCCCTCAATATGACGGATCCTCCGCGTGAACGCGCAAACGGAGGGTTAGGGGGTAGGGGTAGGGTGTAGGGGGCGGTTTGGGAATGGGCCACTGTAATCAACAGACATGACAGGGGGTGAACACTTTTCAAAATAAAACAGGAAATCAGAGACAGACAAAACACAACACAGATAGACCGTGACAATATCAAAACAAATTGAATGTCAAATGGATATCAATTGCTGTTCATGTTTTCCTTGCTTTAAAATTCCTTGCTCAGTCTTTATCTTGATCAGTATTCTTTAATTGCTAAATGTAAGCGAATATCATCATAACAAGACATTGTTCTTTTAAAAAATAATGAATACTGTTCTATCCATAATTCTCAAATATCAATATTCCCAAAATTCCAAAATTAACAGAGTCTACTTTGTATATAATATTTTCATCCATGTGCCTTTGTTTGATCAGCATAACGTACATTCGGGGGCCACTTAATTATTTACAACTGTAAATTATAATGCAATTCAGCAGCTGAAATGTTTAAAGTCAATGATGTGTTTAGTATAGAGATCATAGGTAATTGTATTTTATTGAGGGATGTTTCTTATTGTCTTCCCCCCTCGAGGACAAAACACTTGATAAACATCTATGTATGAAATATAACTTGGTCTATTACAACAGGCCCTTCGCAATGACATCAATACTAAACATATGATAAACATCTAACTGAAATATGTCAGTCCAACGATTTTCTTGACAGCAATTAATTTACCAACCCTAACCCTGACACTTGGCAGGTTTATAGCTGAACACCAAGAAAGTGTGTTGAGTATGAGCTCCAGAGATCCACCAGACTTAACTATATTATTTTCAAACCTTAATGGTTGAGTTAGAAAATGTAACTTGGTTGTGTCAATTATATTTGATACATTTGACTAGAGTTTCGAATAACCTCTGAACACCCCGAAAAAAACATTTATATATACTTCTTGGAAAAATACAGCCAAACTTCAGTTGATGTTCTGTTGACCTGGACTTCATATTGCTGAAGATGTTGGCTGGTATCTACACTTCCTGCAGGAGTGCCATTTCTTCTCTTGCTGGTTCAACAGTTCAAAGTCATGAAATGGTCAGTTCATACTACTGCTGGCAGTCTGTGGGTTCACCACCGGTTAACGACTGCAGAGGAACCTGTCGACTCTTCAAACATTAATGACAGACTTGTTTATGCAGTTGGGACTTGTCAAATACAGGAGAGCTGCACTTTAAGAACCCCAGAAACTTTGAACCTTGTTGACACAGAACGGGAGTCAGAGAGAGGTTCGGGGGGGGGGATTTGTTTTGGCAGCCGAGAGAACAGACTGCCATAGAGGTGAGCCCAGCTGCTACTACCTGACCGACTGGGGTGTGTTTGTGTCATACTGTAGTTTTGTCTATATGGTGCATTTAACATTCCAGCAAACGTTTTGGAGGTTCTGAAATCTTGAGCTTGGCCTTTTGGCTATTAACATCTTGGTTTTTGGCAGTCACCAAAGTGACATGTGGAGGTGGAGCAGCCATTTTTGGGAAACCAAAATGGAACAATGAACTTTCTGAAACTTAACTCAACTAAAAACACACTGTGAATCGGTTAAGGCTCTAAGGCAAAACATGGACCTGTCAATAAAAATGTAGCCACACCCCAAATGATTCCCTGCTTAGGGGTTATTTTATCTTGAATGGGAAATCATTTACAAAATAACATAATTTTTAGTCAAAAATAAACTTATTAGGAGCATATTATCCTTGGTAATAAATCAAGTGAGATGCCATTTTCTCATTGTCTTCCATACAAATTGACTTCTTTTAGCAACCTGCGATTGACCCTGCTGGCCAGAAAAAATGCAGGTTTAAGTAACTCTCACGTTGGCTTTACTCTTCAGACAGGGAATTGGCTGCTTGAGTCCAACACCAATGTTGGGGTATCAACTGGGGCCACATTCATCATTGCAGTCTTTTCCAAAAGCGTTGAATGGGTTTGAGGTGTGGACTCTTTGCCGGATGAAGCAGAATGTTGTGTCCGGGGGCAATGTCATGTTAAAATAGGAAAAGAGAAAGATAGAAAGGCAAACCCACACTGTCTGAAATATCATCCAATAGGTCAACATACATTGAAATAGTTACAGTCAGCGGTCTGCAGTGATCACATTTGACAAAGCCCATGTACCAGAAACATTTTTTCGGTAATAACATGGGATTCAAGAAACCTGATTTGCCCAGATGTTTCTTGGCCGTGAATACACGTGACCGCAATCACAGCTCAACAGATGGCAATTCTGTAAGATCGAGACACATGCTGTAGGGTTAAGGAAAAACATTTTTCAAATGGAAACCAAGTACTGTAGTTTCAATTACTAACATACACTTAAAATAATTAAGGCTTGGTTAAAAATAGTTTAGTAGGTGAGAATTACTGACTAACTAGCTAATTCACAGTAAATATATTGCCCCTTGAACTGTAGACAACAGGCCCGTTCCGATGGAAGCATTCAAAGGCATTCCTCTAAACTTTAGGCCAGAAATGTAAACATGACAAAGGGGAAATGTTTTTCGGATTTAATGGGTTGGTGAAGCATGGGGTTGATATCACCTTTTGTGGGTGTTTCAATAATTAAATAGTTTTTTTTTGTCTGATTGGCACATGTTAAGCAATCATAACATATATGCAATCCTTTTTTTAATTCAACCTTCGGTGCTAAGTTTTGACATTTCTTTTTTTTCTGGATATTTAAGGAACAGCACATTTTGACACAGATGTACAAATCAACCATTGCTGAGGGACACTTTTAATATTGAACAATTTTAATAAATTACTGTTTGGAATGTAGCTCCTTTCAGCTTTTGCTTGTTTCAGCAACCGTGCTAACAAACAGAGGAAATGTTTGGGCATATTAAGAACCTAATAATACCGTTAATTCACAGAGCTGTGTTTGTGACTCAACAGTCGTGCGTTGAGCAAAGGCGACTTTTAACTTTTCCGGTCTGCATCATGCTCTGGAAAACTACTGTGAACGCTTTGAGCACAGACACTTCACTGTCATGAAAAAGTCTGTGAATTGTTCTATTCTGCCTAACATGCTGTTTTTAGCAACATACAGTATGTGGGCAATGTAAGCAGGTACCAGCAGATTAAAAATAGAGCTTCACATCTGGTCATGCGCTGTTACAAATGCCAACAATTATGGTCGCAATATAAATCCTGAGGCAAAACAGAAACATCAGATCTCATTTTATAGGAATAACATTGTCACTCTTTAAAAAAAACGCGGTCAGTAATTATGTCATGGTTTATAAAAGCATATGGTGTGTCAGCAGTGGCTATTTTTACACTTGCAGCTTGTGGCATATTAGTGAGGTGTGTGTGTGTGCATGCATGTGTGTGTTTTTATATTTGACTAAGGCGAGTGGTGGTTGTGAGGTAGGTCAGGGGTGTTTAAACAAATGACAGGATGTGCGGTCAGGCTGGTTCACAAAATCTGCTAAGTAATGTTGGTAAAGATAGAGCTGACCTCTTAGTCACCGTCAATGGCCCCCCTGTTAACCGCCTGTCACACACACACACCTGAATGGAGCCCAGTGTACTACAGGGTGGAGACGTGCACTGATATACCAACAGAGAGAGAGAGGGAGAGTCATTTTATATTTGCTGTATCTGCTGGCCATTTGAGGTTTATGACAGATAAAATACTGAATATATCACAATCTTTGCACAAGCATACACAGTTCCCTGAGTATGAATATTATCTTCTATACCATATCTTGTATGAATCCTGTACCATGTGAAATCTATTTCTGTCTGAAGATAAATCATAAATCCTCCATTGTGTCTACAGCTGGGAAAAACAGCTGTCAATGATCGCTGCACCATATAAACACGTTTTAATCCAGTAAATCACAGATAATTCAGAGGTCTTAACTGAGCCTAAAAATAGAAGACCATAATGTTTGCATATTAGTTGTTTCCAGCAGTGAAGCAAAAAGCAACGCAACAACAGAAAGCCTTTTTTGTATTTTCAGTTTTTGATATTTGAGATCTTAACAGTGAGTGAAGACAAGGTGGGAGCGTGAGCTGCTATGTACAATTCCATTCCACATTCCATTTGCCATGATGAGATTTTTTTTGGGGAGTTTTAAGCTAGAGAAAGAAAGAATCAGTGTCAATCAAACTTTTCTCGAAAGACAGAAATGTCCACTTCTGTCCCTGAGACATGTACAGCCTTTAGAGAGAACACAGGAATACTCATTTTAAATTCAGTACAAGAACAAATTAAAAGAAAAGGAAAGAAATAAAGTAACCATGGAGTAATATTGGATTCAGAAAAGGGCTTGAGTTGAATTGGAGGCGACAGCAATTCCATTTTGGAGAGTTTTGCCTTGAGTACCTCCAAGTGCTTGAGAGGAGAGGAGGCCGACAGAAGAAATCTGAGGGGGGTGGGCAGAGGAGAGGAGTAAGAGAAGAGGGGGGGAGAGAAGAGATATTAGAGAGGAGAAATGGGGAAGAGGAAAGGTGGAGATGAAGGAAGGAGAAAGGAGAGAAGGGGAAGTTAAGAGTGTAAGGAAAATGTGAGGAAAGGAGATAATGGGTGAGGGGAAAGGGAGAGGTGGGGGTGAGGAAAAGAGACAGAGCAGTGGAGAGTAGAAATTAGAGGAGAGGAAAGGAGGGATGGGGAGAGGAGAGAAATTAGAAAAGAAAACTTAGATGAGGGGGCGAGTGAAGGTTGAAATGAGCAAATGGAACACTAAATATAGAAAAGTCACACAAACAGGCGAGGATGGAAATGTTCTAGAAATAAAACAAATGTTACCGTGGGTGGAAGAAGTGACCGTGTCATGTCAACTGTGAGTGTGTTCATCAGGTTCTCCGCTCGCTCTGCCTCCTGACCAACATCACCTTCTTTCTCTTTCCTCCCTGACCTTTTCTTGAGGTGAGACTTCTAAGCCTCCATTGATGGATTAAAAATAAATGAGTGGGTAAACATAGCATGAGAAACAGGTTGCGGCTTAATGAGATCTCGATGGTCCGTGTGTTAATAGAGAAACAACACCGCTTCACTTTGTCCCGACATTCATCAAATGCTCACTCCTCAGTCCTTCTCCCCTTCCTCTCCATTTGTCTTTCTCAATCTCTCTGCCCTCCACCCTCTGAGGCCATGTTTACACTAATGTGGATACATTTTGAAATGCCTTGTGTCACTTGTAAAGTCTACTGGCCCCACTGGAACTGCAAAGCATCAGGAACAATGGAAACAAGAATAAATGTCTGTTGGCACAGTGGCAGCCACACAAGGCTTTTAATTATTGTTACACGAAATTAAACAGAGTGGTTGGTTGGATTAAATACAAGTGTTTTTCTTTAGGGAAGTCGGTATTCCTAACAGTGAAATATTTGACTGAAATTATTCCAATGGAATATAAATCCCAATATAATATTCTAGCAGAAATGAAGTATGTCTGTGTACTGCGTTAATCAAAATGACATTCAGTTTCAAATACTCTTATTTACTTCTCTTTTGGAGAGATATACAAATAAGTGCAAGTGTAGTGTTGTTATAAAGAAACATATGAAAAACTGTTAAGTGAAAAAAAAGTATTTGTATTAAAACTTGATTTCTGTATTATTGGCATGAAGTCCACCAACTTTCTGACACGTAGCTAAAGCAACTACAAAGCCGCTACCTCGGAGATCCGCTGTGATCACCCTCTGTAGCCTATAGCTATAGGGTGTTTCTTTTTTTGCTTTCACGTTACTGTCCAGATTAGTCCTGAACGTTGACAGCCCTGATTAACCCTGCTGCTCATGATGTCCCAGTGGGCACTGACGGTACTGCAATTTAAACATTTACCTTGGTAGCCGAAAACATAATTCTCCATAGACCACCATTTTAAGAGCAACTGTAAAACAATGTAAATTCAAACAATTTGTATTAAGAAGGTTTAATCCATGAAGGTAATATCTCTTAACTAATCCAGAGCCTAGACACGTTTTAAAGTGGAAATAGACACTGCTTCACTTCTTCTCAGAGTGTGCATTTGCTAAGAGGCATCTCAACAAAGTAGCTAATAGCAGCTAACCAGCACTACATCCTAAGTTATATTATGCTACCCATGTTGAAAGAGGAGACACAGAAGACAAAGAGGAGGGATGATTAAAAAGCTATAGGTACAAAAACGTATCATTACTGTAGGCTAGGGTGTTTTACGGGACAATTTGGGACTTGTTGTTTCTAGCTTCAGATGGTAGCTTGGCTGCTAGCGGTAGCCATGTTGCTAACGATATATTGAGAGAAGATATATTTTTGTTTATATGGACAGCAACAGGCAGAATATACATTACCACCATCTCTGTTGCGTGTTGATCTGGGAAATGCAGTGTCCTTTGTTGTTGGCAACTCAGAAGAAAACTAAAAGTAATCTGCGAGAATAACAATCATTTAAACACCAGGGGAGGAACCAGCCTGTCCTCCTACAAAAAAGACCATATTGGTCGATAGTTCAGCAGCTTATTACGACTAGGGATGCTCCGATCGCCAATGTTGGGGCCGATCGCCGGAATCAGTATCGGCCGATACCGATCGAGTGGGCGGGGCCTATGGGGATCTTCCTTTAAAGTGATGTTTAAAACTCAGTTAATGTGAGTATCGGCCGATATCGATCGGTGGCCGATCGATCGGAGCATCCCTAATTACGACCCATATTCACATTTTAAAGTATAGCACCTTTAGTGGTCGTGTAAGAAACAACATGCTCCCGTTGATTGCAAATGCTCCGCTGGGTCGTTCATTCACAAATAACCCTCTCTGTAAAATCCTAAATTGTAGAATAGTTTGACCATTAAAATGCTTTTTGATTAGATTTCTGGCGAGAAGTGAATATTTTACTTTTAGAATCCACGTCCAGTGGATGTGTAGGATCTATAGTTTGATAGATATTACGAAGATGATTTGAGGTCTCGCCAGGAGAAGGTGTATATACTACGTCTTTCCCTCTATTAATTTCTAGCAGCAGCTTATTACGACCTACATGTATAGTCACGTTTTAAAGTTTAGCACCTCTGGCGGATCGTAATCCTGTGACCTTTAACCTTGCGCATCAATAAAAGTGCGACGAGTCAAAAGAAGAAGAAGAAGAAGAAGAAGAAGAAGAAGAAGAAGAAGAAGAAGAAGAAGAAGAGTGGCTGACACATGTTACTGAGTAGTTGAAAAGCTGCGAGCTGCCACTTTATTGTTTTAAAAAGAGAAACACACATGCCCTAACCTTAACCCTGAAGCTAGGACACATTTTTAGCTGGGTGTCATATTTAGGTCTAATATACATTCATTCTAATACCGCCATTAGGCCGAAAGTCAAGGAGTCCATTATTGCCAAGTATTAACTGATTTTAAAGATTACAGCTTCTCAATTGAAAGTAAACTTGGATACTTTCAGTGTATGGTCGGTTACATTCAAGTAACATGAAAAAAAGTTAAATGAATCCATAATGTAACTTTTGGGGCCCTTTCTGGGGGAATGGTAAATAAGTACAATAACTACTTTACTGTAAAATATGGCTCATTTTGCTTAACAACATATGTGACCCCTCCTTTGTTCCATCAGCTGTCAGTCTGGAAAATAGTAGAGAAATAGTAAAAGGATCTCCAGCTGCCAATTTTCCTTGTAAAACTTGCTGCTCAGCTGTAGCTGGCATCAGCTGAGACTCACATGGTACCTCTGTGAGCCCCAACACTGAGGACAGTCACTCAGCTCATTGTCCGCTGAATCAAATTGTCTGTGTCTGCCTTTCTAGAGAAAAGAAGCAGTCAGCTGATAGTCATTAGTCGTACTGGCAGTCCTGTTTCTCTTACTTGGACTCTGCGCTTGGCTGGTCATGTGAGAAATCAAACTAATCTTTGAATGGCAGCAAAGAACCTATGCAAATATAAAAACACAAATGTGATGAAACACACTTTAAACACGGACAACATTTTTTTTTTTTATGTGACTTTAATGTAATCGATTTAAGTAAAGTCAGGAGAGGTCCAGGGCTTAGCCATAACATACACAAATTAGTCTCAGTAGTTAGGCTTCATAAATAAATATTGCAATATACATTTCAAGTATTAATTAAGTTGAGCGGTCAGGTAATCCACGGTTTCTTACAACATTAAATGGATTTTGCCATTGCCGAAACAGGAAACAAAGACCACTGCTGTATGATGGATGCATTTAACTTCCTTCCACGGACATGCATATGATACCCAAACTGGAAACTGAGTGTGTGTGTGTGTGTGTGTGTGTGTGTGTGTGTGTGTGTGTGTGTGTGTGTGTGTGTGTGTGTGTGTGTGTGTGTGTGTGTGTGCGCACGAGCGTGTGCACGCGAGCGTATGTGGTCATATACTAACCAGACACTTTGGAACCTGTGAAACAGACATGAGCCAGAGAGACAGACACCTCTTTATTTATAAGACAACTGCAAATGTATAAGGATGAAACGGAAGAGATGGACAGACCCAGCTAGAAAGGTTTGGTTCTAAAAACATTCTGAGAATGTTACAGTCATTGTTCTAGGAAGGTTTTCAGCGGGAAGTTTTTTTTTTGGTTCCCAGAACGTTCTTCTGAAAGGTAGGATAACGTTCTCTAAAAACATTCTTAAAATGTTTGGTGATAACATTGTTAGAACATTATGCCCTCCTATTCTTAAAACGTTTTCAGCGGGAAGTTTTTGTTTGGTTCCCAGAACGTTCTTCTGAAAGGTAGGATAACGTTCTCTAAAAACATTCTTAAAATGTTTGGTGATAACATTGTTAGAACATTATGCCCTCCTATTACTAAAGAGCAACTTCCAGGTTAAAGACACCTGTGAATAAATGTGTAGGAAAATGATGAATACACTAGATTTTCCAAAAAATATACAGAAATATACACTACAGTGACATCTGGCGTCGTTTTTGTAAGACATTTTCACTTCCGCATAAAAAACACTCGGCACGTGACCTCCCGCGTGTGACGTAACATGGGGGAAACAAGGGGGAGAGCGGCCGGTGTAACGTATTAATAAACATGGATCCCAATGCTAGTTTCGCCACAGAAGACACAGAAGAAGTTGAACATGAATATTCGAATGCATATGACGGACCACAACCTTATAATTATGAGGCTGCTAGGCGTCCAAGAGACCAGAGATGTAATACGGTTTCCTGATAAAGCTGTGGAGAGTATGTGCTGCAGGGAGGTGGATGCACAACGCACCCAGGACGAACGCTAGCTCCGGTCCTTTTCCCGTGAGGGAAACTGTGGACTCGATGTCCTGACAGGCTGGTATTTG
>NW_011350159.1:0-2484 GCF_000735185.1 Notothenia coriiceps
TTTCGGTATCGGTTTCGGCCAAGAATTTCCCATTCGGTGCACCCCTAATAAACATAAACGTGTACCGACCCGAAGGGCCCATACCGAATATTTTCAGTACGAATACGTATACCGTTACACCCCTAAGGTTTAGATATTATGATATAGAAATACAAAGACATTTTGAAAATTACGGATTACCAGTGTGGCAGTTTTTTAATAATGTGTAATGGATCTGCTGTTTATAGAGAATGCTTTAATGCTTTTGTGTTTCCTCCCATTAAATCACCAGGGAGTACACTGGTTGGCAGGAGAGATATGTGGGAGGCATCCAGCCTAATCTTCTTGGCCCGACACCTTTTCTGATAGATTTTTCTCACATCTGAGAAAGGCTTGTGATTTCTTATCAATGTTTACAGTTTATACACATTTACTGTACGCCAAATTGAGTTTGCTTACATTCCAGACTCGGTAGGTGTTGTCAACAAACTTGTAAAATTTAAAAAAAAGTTTTTTAATTCCATTTCATTCCTTTCTTGTTTTTCCCTCATTGTTTTTATCAAAGAAAAAATAACTAATCTTCAGTCTAGTTGTTTCACAGAAACGGATGAATCTGTCATTGGAATTTGTGGCTATTGTGACCACTTTTACTGGAGCTGTACCAGCTTGGAAATACAAGCTGCGTCTAACCACAGATCGATTGGATCTTCGTTTTCCCCATCTCTTATTTTCCAAAAGATAGCCAATAAGGGTAGAAATGGTTGATTTCACTCTTGCCACAATTGCAGGATAATCTTGCCTGGCAGAAATGCATTTGTTTCTAGAAATACCATTAATGAGGGGTTCTGATATGTTTGCGAGTTGCATCCCTTACCCACCAAACCCTACAGAATAACTTATGCATTGGGGTCTTGGATAGAGTGAGTTCATATTTAGGTCAATAAGAAACAGCTGACTAGATATGATGCTCTTTTTTCCCCTCACTGTCATCAGGCCCAGAATAAGGCTGCTGCATCTTGGTTATTGAATTTCACCTCAAGTGTATTACAAAAATGCTGGCCTTTGTACTGCATTCCCTGTGTTGAGGGCAGAATGGAGGAAAACTGACATACGTGCATATTTGGAAAATGTCCAACTGCGATTACATTTGAGAAAGTGTTGTATTGGTGTACTTCCAACTATGTAAAACATGTGGAAGCGCAAACATTGCGGCAGAACACTTCAATCCTGTTACCTCACTGGATTTACGTTTACCTTACTTTCCATTCTGGGTCACTGTCAAAACACTTAAATTAGCTCCACAGACTGCTGTGTGGCCCAGAGTGGGAAGGCAGCTGTATTGGCTTGTGTGACCCCGCCAGGCTTAGGTGAACTTTCTCCTTCCTGCATCCATCTTGCTGCTCGTCCATTTCAAAGGCTTAAGCCTTTTGTTTGTGATTCCAGTATCATACCAAGATGTCAGCATATAAAAATGAGCAATACAGAAATGCCAGAGATATGTTAAAATAATCAATTTTAAGAATTTGCGCGCGAAAAACAAAAAACAAAAAACAAAAACTTTTTTATTTATTCACTTTTCATTCCTGTATAATCATTTTGCACAAAGATGGCACTCTTTGTCAGAGCACTTCATCCTTCTGGGTTTCATGAAGAACAACTCCAATGCCTGTGTGTATGGGAACGCCTCTGGTGCTGGTCCATTAACTGACTATTATTAGGGGTGCACCGAATGGGAAATTCTTGGCCGAAACCGATACCGAAAATAGGAAACAGTTGGCCGAAAACCGAATGCCGAAAATGATTAATAGAATATATATATATATATATATATATATATATATATGTATACTATTTTTACCTAATGTTGTTCAAGCTGCCTGTATTATAGGAAAATACATGATTATGGACAAACTTAACTTAACTAAAATAATAATCACTATTATGGGTCCATAAAACATTTATTCAGCACTTTTGAATGCATACAGTACATTAATTCCAAGTCAAGTGTATTTTATTTTTCTCCTTTAGGATAACTACAACAAAGTGCATTCAGAACAAAGCCAAGGTGCTTTAAAACTGCATAAACATCTAGGCCAGTAGGCCTACAACAAAATAGTGTAAATAAAGACTGTAACAGCCAGGCCTTCAACAACAACAAATGCACCTATAAGTGCATGCATACAAATGTGCAAACTGGATAAATCCACACGAATGTAACTATTTACAAATGAAATTACAATTGAATTTCAAGAATCTGTAAATAAGGCTGTCTGTCCTCATAAGCAAAGTAGTAAACATTGTATAAAGATACATAAAGTGAAAACTGGATACAAAATCCACAATCAATTACAAATTAAATTACAATTTCCAAGAATTCTGCAAATAAGGTAGGTCTATTTGCAGATTCCTGAAATTGTAATTGGATCCTCATGAGCCATGTAAACAACATTGCATCATTTAGATACCGAAAGTCCAATATATTGAACACTGTGCTGCTGTCATTTC
>NW_011350160.1:0-6267 GCF_000735185.1 Notothenia coriiceps
TTATTACAAAGCCAGAGTTAAAAAAAATATCAATGTGAACATTTCAAATACCGCGCCGTAACCATAGCAACGTAAGTAGCGTAAAGAATGCAGCGCCTCCACGTACAGATGGCAACACCCAGAAATATTCAGAAACTGTAATGAACAATGACTTATTTATTTCAAGAACTTTTATTTACAGAAACTCAACATTTCTAATCTGTGTGACACAAATATGCACGATTCTTTTGGGCTCCCCCTATTTATCTCAAAGTCGGCCTTCATGGGAGCTCCCTCCCTCTTCGGGGGAGCCAAGCTCCCCCTGGCTCCCCCCATTTCGAACAGTGGCTATAAACAAACGAAATTAATGGTCTCATAACTGCGCGTCAACACCGCTGAGCTAAAGGCGGCTGATGTTTGCTGTGATAACATTTAGCGGTCTCATTTAAACACTTGTTATCAACTGCTGTTTTTATGACACGTAGAAGCTTCAGATGTTCACAAGGGGGGTTTACTGAAGTATTTCATGTTGTAGAATAAAATGGGGAAATCTCTTAGGCTTGTGTTAACCACAGACCTTATTTCAGGCATCTAACTGAAAACTAACCGGATGTCGTGACAAGGTTAATACATTTTAAGGTTTTTGACCTTAGACATTTTCTAAATATTGACCGGCTTTGATTTCTATTTCTATTAGGTCTACATGTGTCACCTGTTGCTTGTAATGAAATAATAAATCGTTGTGACCCTTTCTGTCGCAGGTATGGCTTCAGGAAGCCGCCTCACCTGGAGCTGAAGGCACGGCCTAAGCTGGGAGAGAGAGTCGTGACTCTGGCTCACGTTACAGATTGGATCGAGAAGAAACTGGACCAGGAATTCCAGGTATTGACACTATATTTAGGGCTATGTAATTCAGAGGCACAGTACTTGTGATAGGAGGCAGCCTGCTGCAGCTGATCCCGGTGTTTGAATACATTTTTTACCCCTTTTTATTTACAGTTCATATGTATACAAATCCTGTTGTTTTTAACTCATGTGAAATGCTTTGTTAACATGCTTCAGTAACAAAAACACTTCCCAATTTAGAAAACATAGAGTACATCTAATATAATATAAATCCATCAGGAAATATATGATATACATATATATCAAATATTTCCAAAGTTGAGTACATCTTGTGATTAACTGCCGCAGTTCCATTTAAACGTATTGCATTTTGTCTGAAATGTTGCTGTTATAAATAAAGTGGCGTCATATTTTCTATTCATCTTGTAAATACTGATTACAAGCTCAAATGTTAAAAACTCCAAATAAATGTGCCATCTCACATCTCAACTTTATCCATCAAATACACTGTTCATCTTTTTATTCAACATATCAACTTATTTACATCTTACAGTACGTTACATAAATGTTTTTAGGGTACAGTTTTGCACCTTACATTATGTGTTTATCTATTCTATTTTATATGTATATATTTTTCTTCACCTTGCAACTAACTTGCACCATTATGTCTATTAGTCTTTTTTATTGCAGAATTGTATGTATTTATTTATTTATGATGTATATATTTGTGCACTATTGGAGGGATCTAGGACTTCCGCTTTTCATTGGGCTGTTGCTATTATGAATATGATATATAGCCTTTGAATTTGAATTCTGAATTCATGGGTCTCTCTCCTCCTCATAGAAAATCTTTGTAATGCCAAACATGGACGATGTGTGGCTGACTGTCATGCACTCCGCCATGGACCCACGCTCGGCCGGCGGGCCCGCAGAGGGCCTCGCAGTGGACCCTGAGCCTTCCCATCCAGAGAAGGATAACACCTGCCAGCCCTGAAGATTGTTTACAGTATTTCCTCCAGCTTGTGAACCCTCAAAATGGGAGCCGAAGCCGCAACTGTAACACAAATCCATTCCTGTGGTGGGGGGTCAGAGGTAGCCTTATGAGTTTTGAAGGGTTAAGGTGGAGTCGACGAAGCAAACACTACAGACAAACTGCTGCTCGCTGCTCTGCTCAGCAGGATTTATTGTGCCAGAGGGAAAAGGTGATGTGTCTTTGAAGGATTTATAAACCTGTAAGAACCTATTGAATAGGACTGATATGTGAAGAGTCATGTTTGGCTCAGCCGGTTGAAGTTAATAAGGGGAGTGTATGGGTACAGTAAATATATAACTTGCTATGAACATGATGTGGAAGCATTCACCAGATACCTTACAGCCTGCAAACGACAAGTTTCTGCTAAGATAGTAGCCCGTTTATTATACAAATACAGTCAAAGCAGTTTTACAATATGATTAGAAGGATTTTCATATTGAATGATTGAATGAATGAGAATGAACAAAGATCGGAAAAGCTTATATACTTGATGTTCGATTTCTTACAACATGTAGTTGTCTTAATGTAAGTGGTTTTTGTTCAGGTGTTTACAGTTAACAGTATTTATTTGTGCTGTGAACCCACCATTCATCTGCCAACACCCCCTTGTTTTATGCCAATGATGCCCTTATTCATGTGGAAATGATGCACAAGAGCAAGCATACATTACCTAGGAAAAGTGTCATTCACTATGTAAATTCCATACTAATGACATAACACAATAAGTGCAATGATAGAAACACAAGGTTAACTATGGTGAGATGTTCTATAAAAGTGTATGTCTGATAAGAATTATGAGACCTCTAACATGTTTATTGAATGTATGTGTGGATGCTTTTGGCTTCTTTTTTAATAATTGCACAAATACCCGTTTTGTCTTATGTTGACCATGTTCCTGAGAGGCAAGTGACAAGAAAATGTGGTGATCCATTTACATCTGTCCTGTGTGTGTTACTATTGAACAGGTGTTATCAGGAAAATCTTTCTAAACTTCTTTAAAAATAATTTGAGGTGGGGGGGGGTAATGTGTCAGGTCACGTGTGAGGAGGATCATTTTCTTTTGAAAACGTCAAAAGTTTGGCAGTGAAAAAAGATTATAAGGATATTTTTTGTATGTATTATTTCTCAATGCATTCTAATATATTTTGATAGAGTGCATGAGAAAATGGACAGCTATGATAACATTAATTTGGTCTTGAGAAAATGGCGTATTGGTGCCGTTCAGCCTCTTGTGGCCACAATGAGTATTACAAAAACACAATCTCCTTCCCCATGGTTTTAGAGATTAAAAAAAAAAAATTAAGAAACTAAGAATTATTATCCTTGCAAAACCTTTTTTTTTTGTACTCTTGCCTCTCAGGGTTTCCATATAAACACCATGTCATCATGCTTGTTTTTTCCATTTGTGTCATTCAATCATATGAAGTAATAGGTGGTGTATTTATCTATACATCATTTCTAGTTAATTGTGTTAATGTTGATGATGGTATTGTTTGAAGTTAATTTAAATGACTACATTTGATTTGTGACAGTGCTTTAAAAAGAACTACCTGCCATACTGTACGTGTACAACAATTGGATGAAGTTAAGGTACGTAGTGTAAAGTAAATACAATTTTGTGAAGAATGTAGCCTCAACTGCAGGTTCCCATTCTAAAAATTGAACCGTGTCATGTTTCTCATTAAACCAAAGACCTTTGAATAGGCATGCCACATCTCCCTTCTCAAAGGAGCACATCCTGTGGGGTAACATTTACGAATGTGCCATCAGACCTGAATTAACATTGTTTACAGGAATTATTACCTTGTTTTCATTTTGTTTTGCTCTCTTAAGATACTAAAGCACTGTAACACGAAATGGATTGTCTTTCTCTTAATGCCTTGGTTATTTTACGTTAAGTATTTGTATTTGAATGATTACACAAGTTGGGTTACGGTTGTATTTTGTCTACTTCTTTGAAATAAACAGAATGAAATAAGATTGTTGAGGATATATGAAGATTGTCATGATTTGTATCTGTGAATATTAATGACTTTTTAAGATGTGTTTATTGTAAGGCCAAATTCAGTGATTATGTGTATCTGCCTTATTTATAGAGCAAAAATAAATGTTTCAATGAAAGCCTTTTTGGTCTTTTGCTTCAGATTTTGTATTCTGTGATACAGATCTGGTCTTTGCATTTACTCCAGATTGATTTAAAGCCCTTTGTAGTGTGTATGTCCTGCAATATTTTATTATATATAGAAAGAGAGATAACACACGTGTCACACACTGACAGATAAATGGAGACATTATAAAACAGTTAAACATTTTTAAAGCGGTTTTATATGTAATATACAGTTATTACAAATAATCAAATATACATTCCTCATTACGCACACACTCTGGCCTTTGTGAGCACTGCACCTCCTCTTCTGGATGTTTATGGTTGCCTAGCGACATCAGTTCGCTGGGTTGTCATTGATAGTGCTACGGTGGTAAGTGACTAGCTTTAAACTGGGGGTCAACATAAACCAAAAAATATCAGTCAAATGTTATTCTGTTATATGTTGTATTTCTTTCATTTGTAGCTGACGTTAGCATTCACCTGTTGAAACGCTAGCTGTTGTAACTGTGGGTTATTGTTACCCTCAACCTCTGCTCCACTCACCAGTGACGTTACCCTAACTAACCTAACATTAACCTTTATGCGGGGCTAGCAGGTTAACGCTAAGCTAGGTGCTAATATTGGCTTCGAGGGTTTAGTGTTTTTTGCACCACATAAACGTAAAGCGATTTTGCTACAGTGTTTATGTCATATCATGCTGTAGTAGAGGTAACGTTACAAAATGTCTCTGTTACTTAGTTGTCAAACTTCAAACTTTAGAGACTAGCATAACAGCTAGTATGCTAACATAACTAACATTGTGTTCTTCATTACAGGTCCAATGCAGAGCACTAGAGGTGAGGGTGGTGAGGGAGCAGGGGAGGAGGAGGTGAGGCCGGAAAACTCGAGGCAAACTGAAGAGGTGAGCGAGCTGCAGGATGGAGGCGAGGAAGGAGCAGAGGACCGTGGGGCCCCAGCCGCTACACAGGTAGGAATGTATGAATGAGGAATAAACAAATTCATTTTCTCTCTCTGTTCCTTCTTCGCCTCCCTTTTCAGACGTGGGGATATTTATGTCATCTTTTTTTCCAAGTGCTAATTTTAGTTATTTTGTTTTTGGGATTTTGTTAAGAAGTACAAGCCTAGGATAGCCAAAGTTGCCTACTACATTAGCCCTATGATACAGCGAATGCTACATGTATAGTCTAAAACGTGTAGCTACATAGAACCAAATAAATGCTTTCTTTATGTGTCCCAGAGTGTCTCACAGAATCAGTCAGGACCAGAGCCTGATGACACGACCCCCCAGCGTCAGCCTGTCCACACTGGGTTGGATGACTTCCCTGCAGCCACAAATTCAGGTCAGTCACACACAGGGTGCACTTTCAACCCATTTAGTCCTTTGACCAAATGGCTAGTAAAGGAGGAAATTGTAACAGTCTCCGAACAAATACCATTGTATTTTTTGGCAGCATTTTTTGGCTGGTAAATGGTTAGAATCTGGTGCCCTGTTTGGGATTTACAGTCGAGCGCAAAGAAACACAGTGTGACACAGCATAGCACAGTTCAATACAATATCATTTATTATCCTAAGCAAGCTTAAATTATCAAGTAAAGCTGGGAAATCAGAACTGACATACAGGAACAAGTGTAAAACTGCAAATTTAACCTGGTTTGCTTAGGATGCCTTTGTATTAAACATTACTACCTTTGAATTGATTCAGATTGGCTACAGGAAATGTATTCTTTCTAAAGGGACTGTCCATATATGGAGGTGAAAAAACAAAAATATTTACAAATGTACCTCTTGCTGATTGATCACATTTTTTTTTCTTGTTTTCTTTCAGTGCAAGAAAATGTTGCCCAGTTGCCGTTGACACTTCACCCCTCACACCTTAACACATCAGAAGACATGGAGGATCAAGAGCCGCCGCAAGAGGAGGAGGAGGAAGGGGAAGTGGAGGATGAAGAGGAGGAGGAAGAAGAGTTCATCGTTCTTGACTCTGAACATGTCTGTAGCTTCTACTTCAATATATAGACAACTGGTATTTATGAAATGGTTAAAGGTCCCATGACATGGCCATTTCTGCTAATCATAATTCCATTGTTGAGGTATACTAGAATAGATTTACATTGTTCAATGCCCACTCTGTTCTGATGAGTCCACCACCGTTACAGCGGAACATCAGTGTTTATGTTTTACAATGGCGTTTGTTAGCAACCAGAAAATGACACCAGTAATGACAAACAGATGAGAATGCTGCGTTGTGTGTGTGTGTGTGTGTGTGTGTGTGTGTGTGTGTGTGTGTGTGTGTGTGTGTGT
>NW_011350160.1:6325-6731 GCF_000735185.1 Notothenia coriiceps
CAACGTGTCACAGCTTCATCGCTGACAGAGTGTGTGTGTGTGTGCGAGAAACTCCACGGATTGGTCCAATGGGTCCATTTGGGTATGGTCACGTGGCTTGCACGCCACTGTACCCAGGAAGAAAAAGAGAAATCTCCAACGAGGCGTTTTGGGGCAGCATAGACAGGTCTTCTCTGTGTTAGAGTTTTACTCGCTACAGGGTGTGCTTTGAGGGTTTGTGACTTTACAGACCGTTTAAATGCAGAAAAACCTTCATAACGCACAAGGGGACGGCAGTGGCAAAGCCAGGACATTTTCAGTGGGGTGGCCAGGATGGAACCAGTGATCATTTTGGGGTGGCATTGAAATCACTATTATATGAACACAAAAATACATCTCAACTATAAAATAAGGGGTTATTTAAGGC